>NC_030682.2:462252-482290 GCF_000004195.4 Xenopus tropicalis
TAGGGGGGGGAGGGGGGGGCAGCGACACGTTTTTTTTTTTCCCCCACACAAAAATGTTTTCCACCAAATATATCTCTCGCGGGGGGAAGATATTTTTTTATGGGGGGAGGGGGGCTGGGACAGACACAACTTTGGGCTCCCCACAAAGGTGTTCCCACAATATATATCTCCGTGGGGGGAGAGATTGTTATATATGGAGAGAGGGGCAGCGACAGGCACAACATTGGGCTCCCCCCAAAGCTGTTACCCCAACATATATCTCACTGGGGGCAGAGATAGGGTTAAATGGGGAGAGGGGCAGCGACAGGCACAACATTGGGCTCCCCCCAAAGCTGTTACCCCAACATATATCTCACTGGGGGCAGAGATAGGGTTAAATGGGGAGAGAGGGGCAGTGACAGGCACAACATTGGGCTCCCCCCAAAGCTGTTACCCCAACATATATCTCACTGGGGGCAGAGATAGGGTTAAATGGGGAGAGAAGGGCAGCGACAGGCACAACATTGGGCTCCCCCCAAAGCTGTTACCCCAACATATATCTCACTGGGGGCAGAGATAGGGTTAAATGGGGAGAGGGGCAGCGACAGGCACAACATTGGGCTCCCCCCAAAGCTGTTACCCCAACATATATCTCACTGGGGGCAGAGATAGGGTTAAATGGGGAGAGAAGGGCAGCGACAGGCACAACATTGGGCTCCCCCCAAAGCTGTTACCCCAACATATATCTCACTGGGGGCAGAGATAGGGTTAAATGGGGAGAGAGGGGCAGCGACAGGCACAACATTGGGCTCCCCCCAAAGCTGTTACCCCAACATATATCTCACTGGGGGCAGAGATAGGGTTAAATGGGGAGAGAAGGGCAGCGACAGGCACAACATTGGGCTCCCCCCAAAGCTGTTACCCCAACATATATCTCACTGGGGGCAGAGATAGGGTTAAATGGGGAGAGAAGGGCAGCGACAGGCACAACATTGGGCTCCCCCCAAAGCTGTTACCCCAACATATATCTCACTGGGGGCAGAGATAGGGTTAAATGGGGAGAGAAGGGCAGTGACAGGCACAACATTGGGCTCCCCCCAAAGCTGTTACCCCAACATATATCTCACTGGGGGCAGAGATAGGGTTAAATGGGGAGAGAAGGGCAGCGACAGGCACAACATTGGGCTCCCCCCAAAGCTGTTACCCCAACATATATCTCACTGGGGGCAGAGATAGGGTTAAATGGGTAGAGAGGGGCAGTGACAGGCACAACATTGGGCTCCCCCCAAAGCTGTTACCCCAACATATATCTCACTGGGGGCAGAGATAGGGTTAAATGGGTAGAGAGGGGCAGTGACAGGCACAACATTGGGCTCCCCCCAAAGCTGTTACCCCAACATATATCTCACTGGGGGCAGAGATAGGGTTAAATGGGGAGAGAAGGGCAGCGACAGGCACAACATTGGTCTCCCCCCAAAGCTGTTACCCCAACATATATCTCACTGGGGGCAGAGATAGGGTTAAATGGGGAGAGAGGGGCAGTGACAGGCACAACATTGGGCGCCCGAGTGGCTCGTTCCCCGGCTTGAGATGGGGGTGGGATCTAATTACTAATTACTAATTAATGACATATGGGGGGCGTGTCCAGCTGCGCATGGAGTAGGGCGCATCTTCTGGCGCTCCCGGGGTCTGTGGTAACAAAAACCACATACAGGGGATATCCCCCCATAGCACTTACCCCACGGGAAGCAGAGGGGTCCCGCTACCTCCCCTCTCACGCCAGCCGCTTCAGCGGAGCGCTCCGGTGCCGCCACAGCAAAAATCTAACCGCGGCCTAGTCGCGCCACGGAAGCCGCGGCCTAAATTTTGGAAGCCTGCCCACGATAGCCTGACATCGGCGCGGAACGCCGGTTTTGCACCCAGAAAGGCACAAAAAAAGCTCCAAGGGTGCTAGAAAAGAGGAGGGTGAGTAAACCCTGACCCCGGGGGCGCCTTCACATCAACCCCAGCAGCGTGCTCCACACCAGGCCTCACTCCACCTGCTATTTATATGCCACAATATAAGGGCTGCAGAGCACACAGCTGAACTACAACACTGAGGCTAGCCACATACCCTCTAGTGTGGCAGCTGAGAATCACTATTGGTCAAACAGGGGCTCAAACCTAACATGTTGAACTGCGCCATGACTTATATAAGAGAACGTACTACGGACATCTCTCTCCTGCGCCATGACTTATATAAGAGAACGTACTACGGACATCTCTCTCCTGCGCCATGACTTATATAAGAGAACGTACTACGGACATCTCTCTCCTGCGCCATGACTTATATAAGAGAACGTACTACGGACATCTCTCTCCTGCGCCATGACTTGCAAAATATAAGAGAACGTACTACGGACATCTCTCTCCTGCGCCATGACTATATAAGAGAACGTACTACGGACATCTCTCTCCTGCGCCATGACTTATATAGAGAACGTACTACGGACATCTCTCTCCTGCGCCATGACTTATATAAGAGAACGTACTACGGACATCTCTCTCCTGCGCCATGACTTATATAAGAGAAACGTACTACGGACATCTCTCTCCTGCGCCATGACTTATATAAGAGAACGTACTACGGACATCTCTCTCCTGCGCCATGACTTATATAAGAGAACGTACTACGGACATCTCTCTCCTGCGCCATGACTTATATAAGAGAACGTACTACGGACATCTCTCTCCTGCGCCATGACTTATATAAGAGAACGTACTACGGACATCTCTCTCCTGCGCCATGACTTATATAAGAGAACGTACTACGGACATCTCTCTCCTGCGCCATGACTTATATAAGAGAACGTACTACGGACATCTCTCTCCTGCGCCATGACTTATATAAGAGAACGTACTACGGAGATAGAAACCAGGGTCTCCACACTGGAGGACACAGTTTCCCCTATTCCAAATGATGTTACGGCCATTAAACAACAACTCCAACAAGCGCTCAGTAAAACGGAGGACCTAGAAAACAGACTCAGTAGAAACAATGTGCGCATTGTGGGCCTACCGGAGAAAGTGGAAGGCCAAAACCCGGAGGCTTTCATAGAAAACTGGCTGAAACAAACTTTAGGAAACGACATATTCTCTATGATATTCGTAGTTGAGAGAGCCCATAGGGTTCCCACCAAGCCACATCCTCCTGGTGCACCTCCAAGACCATTCCTGTTGCGTATGCTGAATTACAGGGACCGTGATGCTGCTTTAAAGGCTGCAAGGCTTAAGGGTCCCATTACCTTCAATGGATCAACAGTTCCATTATACCCAGACTTCTCGCCAACAATACAGAAGCAAAGAGCAACATTTACAGCAATTAAAAGGCGCCTTCGTGAAGCACGTATTCCCTATGGAATGATGTACCCTGCAAGGCTCCGAATACAAGATGGCGATCGAGTGCAGTTCTTCAATTCACCGGCAGAAGCCGAGGACTGGCTAAGCCGCAGGAATCCTAGAAGATCACCACCACGCGACTAAAAAGCTGACAACCAGTTACTCTGTAGTATCCTCAAACACTCCTGATGTGATGCCAATGGCTCCAGACATTTTCCTAGGATTGCTTAACTTTGACGGTCTCTCAGATACCCTACTGAGCTCTTGAAGGCTCCAAGCTGTGGAGTTTGCCACGCTAGACATCCTTTAAAGAACTTCCAAACTTCCCTCACCCCTTTGGCACTCCTGTTGACTCTCCTAGTCTGGTTATACCACAGAACTCTGATGCCGCGGTAGCTTTCGTGCTGCCCCTCTTTTTTCTTTTTTTCCAGTTATTGCTACTTTTTCTAAGTTTTTATTACAATAACTAGATGAGTGCGGACACGCTCTCAAAAGCTTCTATAAGCATGCTACAGTTTTGGGTACTAGACCCACCTAGGTTGGGAAGGTGGGTAGGGAGGGCTAGGGAATTTTTGTTGGGGATGTTATGTTTTTTGTTTGTCTACAATACTAACTTCCAGGTCTTACAATTTAATATGAAGCTCTTTTGTAAATGCAAAATAACGACGGACATCGCTCACGGCAAGGCCATCTCAAATCTAGCGCAATATGGCTAAGATCTCAGTGACCTCTTGGAATATAAGAGGGCTTAATTCTAAATTCAAAAGGAGTCTCATGTTTACCTACCTAAAGAGGTACCCTCCCTCTATTCTCCTACTGCAGGAGACCCACCTTACGGGCCAAAAAATACTAGCACTTAAAAAACCCTGGGTGGGATGGCACTACCACTCTACTTATTCCTCCTACTCCAGAGGACTTTCAATACTAATACGTAAAGGGGTTCCATTCGAATTCATCAAGCTACATATGGACTACTATGGTAGATTCATGATTCTTCATGGTCTCCTAGCTCATAAACCCATAACAATTGTTAATATGTGTATACCACCGCCGTTTGCGATGTCCGTCCTAGATCAAGTTGTTTCTAAGCTGGCAGAATTCCCCATAAGTCCATTTCTCATCATGGGTGACTTTAATAACTGCATGAATCCCTCTCTAGATAGATCTAAAATAGAACCCAACACATCTACCAGACTTGCGGGATGGGCAGATACGCCTGCCATTCTCTCACCCACAAATCCCTCTCAAGAATTGATCTGGCTTTTACTTCTGCCGATCTATTGCCCATGGTTGATACAATACAATATCTACCGCAAGCCCTGTCAGACCACTCCCCACTTAGCCTCTCCTTCCGCTGGAACCCATCTCAGGTAGACAGATTATGGCGGTTGAGTCCTTTATGGCTCAAAAATGACGTAGTTGCGGCTCAGAACCAAAATGCATACACAGAATACTGGGAATTAAACGATAAATCAGCTTCACCACCAATGCTATGGGATGCCTCTAAGGCAGTTATGAGGGGTGAACTAATAGCAGTAGAGGAAAAAAAGGAACAGTTAAACGAGGCAGAGAAAACTCTTGTTGCAGCAGAAGCTACACATACCCAAAACCCTACAGAGCACACATATGAACAGCTTCTGTCTGCAAGAAGTTCCCTTAGTCGGGCTACTGTCTCACTAACAAGAAAGGCAGTGCTATATCAAAATCAACGCATTTTTGAGCAGGGGGACAAGAGTAGTAAACTTCTAGCCTACCTGTCTAAACCCCAGAACAACTCTACAGCAATATCCCACATTCGCCAAGATGACGGCACACTTACCACAGAACCCAAAACCATTGCACAACAATTTGCCTCCTACTATAAAAACCTATACACAACTACAGTCACCTACACTAAGGCACAACTAATGCAATACCTAGCAAGCATCCCTATTCCAAAATTAACCCCAGCAGATAGGGCATACCTAGATGCCCCAATTACAAGGCAAGAAATTGCCGACGCAATTGCCACCCTTCCCCCCAATAAGACCCCAGGTCCAGATGGACTACCATCCAACTGGTATAAGGCACTATCTGAAAATATTCCCACTAAACTACTAGAAACTCTGCAATATGCTTATGATAACCAAGCGCTACCCGCTTCCTTTGCTGAGGCGCTAATAGTGGTCATTCCGAAGCCGGGTAAAGATCCTTCCCTCTGCTCCTCATACCGCCCCATTTCTCTAATCAACACAGATGCCAAAATTCTGGCGGTGAGGCTCCAACGGGTGGTTCCTGACCTTCCTGATCAATCAGGCTTTATGCCCGGGAGATCCACTGACATTAATCTAAGGAGACTCTTTACCAACCTACAAATCCCTCACTTAGAGACGGACACCAGAGCTGTCGCCTCCCTTGACTCTGCCAAAGCTTTTGACTCAATTGAATGGGGATACCTATGGGAGGTCCTGTCCGACTTCGGCTTTGGCCAATCATTTTTTAAAGTGGATCAAGCTGTTATACCAACGTCCCACAGCAAGAGTCAGAGTAAATGGGATTACATCTCTCCCATTCTCTCTGGAAAGAGGGACTCGTCAAGGCTGTCCCCTCTCACCAATATTATTTGCCCTAGCAATAGAGCCCCTAGCCATACTGATCAGAAACACCCCGGGTATTAAGGGCCTTACGTACGGCAATATCAAAGAAAAAGTATCACTGTATGCAGACGACCTACTAATATATCTCGCAGATCCCAGGGATTCGCTGACCTCTCTGTTGCAACTAGTGGACAACTTTGGCCACTATTCCGGTCTGCGAATCAACTGGGATAAATCAATCCTTTGTCCTGTAGATCCGCTTCAACCACAACCCGTAGTACCCAATATACCTCTGAAGTGGGCCAACCAATTTAAATACTTGGGGGTCTGGATAACGGTGGATTTTACTAAATACATGTCACTCAACCTAGACCCCTTACTTGCAGATCTTAAAACCCGACTGGCCCAATGGTCCAAGCTACCACTCTCACTCTGGGGCCGCATAAATATAATAAAAATGATATATCTTCCCAAATTTCTATATATACTACACAACGCCCCGGTCTTTATCCCTAAAACCTTTTTTAAGACGTTTAATCAGATTATCCTGCCATTTGTCTGGAACCATCGGCCCCCTAGAATGGCCTGGACGAAACTTTGCGCCCCCCTAACTGAGGCTTAGCCCTCCCTCACTTTTACCATTACTACCTAGCCTCGCAGATACACTACCTACACTGGTGTTTTATTCATGACCCTTATAATCCAAATACGCAGCTCCAGGCAACAATACTCGGCTCGCTGGAAGGACTGAGTAACTTTCCATATCGACACCTTAAAGACACAGGCCCACTACCAACAACCTTAACTATCCCGCATAAAGCTTGGACCATCGCACTCACTCTACTCAAACACCCGCCACCCTTACTTACGTCTAGGCTTCCTCTCTGGGGTAACCAATACTTACCACAACTTAGGTCACTACACAACTTCATATATTGGCCGCGCCACAATATCAAATATCTGGGAGATCTAACAGAACACTCAACCTTCCCAACATACGCACAGATCCGAGAGAAAGCTCAACAACCTGCTCTCCCTTTTTACAAATATCAGCGTTCAGGGACCAATTTGACACTCTCGCCCCTCAGCTCACTTCATTAACA
Organism: Xenopus tropicalis; assembly: GCF_000004195.4. Classification (NCBI taxonomy): domain Eukaryota; kingdom Metazoa; phylum Chordata; class Amphibia; order Anura; family Pipidae; genus Xenopus; species Xenopus tropicalis. The sequence continues at coordinate 469,289 of NC_030682.2, forward strand.
GTGGAGATAATCTTTCATTCTAACAACTCAGCAAAGCTCACCTCAAATCTATACCAAAACTTACTTTCAGTAGGCCCCAAACCCTTTAACTCCGCACAAATATGGTGGACTTCCCAAATACCAGCACTCACCCAAGATGACTGGGAAGAGACAACAGACTCCATGTACAACTGTCTCATATCTACTAAAGACAGATTAATACAGTATAAAACCTTTCATCACCTCTATATCACACCATTAAGGCTGCGCCAGATGGGCCGTACCCCAACAGATAGGTGCCCGAGATGTGCAGCAAGCCCTGCTAACTTCTTTCATATGATCTGGTCATGCCCCCACATCGCTAAGTTCTGGTCGACAGTCACTAAATACCTATCAAACAACCTTCCCCAATGTGACTGCACCTGAAACCTGCTTGCTAGGAGACAACATAATTGCCCAAAACAGCTCCCGGATACGCTACAGAATATTATTGTTCTATGCATTGGATGGGCCCTACCCTGCCCACCATTACAGCCTGGAAGAATTTAGTGAATGTGGTTGCCCCTCTGTATAAACTCACGTACGAAATTAGGGGCGCACCTGACAAATTTGACAAAGTCTGGGGCCCTTGGTGTGATCTAGAGGGAAACTGAACGATCCTGCTCCCAGTTACATAATAAGCCCCCCAACGTCCTCCCAACCTGTTCTCCCACACCCTGAGTACACAAGTTCAGTAGGGGATGGATCCAAGATGTGGGAGTTACTACCAGTTACACACTCATTCAAATTAATGACATATGGTCACAGTATATGAGTCGGCCAATCGGTGAGTAGCTGATCCTGTAGCACCAGGATGGAATAAAGGGCATATAAACCCTACATTTTCTTCCCATGTATATAAGTTGGGCAAACCCCCCCCAAACCCCACCAACTGTACTGCCTACAGCCCCCCACTCACAGCACCATCACATCCTCCCAAAACCAATGAGCAGCTTTCAGGCAGATATTTCCTCCTATAGAGACATAAACGCGGGGTGCTATAGGGTAGCTAGGAAAGCAGGCGGGGCTAATACTGACAGCTCCGCCCCCATTCCTGGAGTGACCCCCACTTCTCTCTCTTCCTGTAGATCCACGAGACCATTGAATCAATTAATCAGCTGAAGATACAAAGGAGATTTCATGCTCAGTTTCTCCCGGGACCCAAAGGGTTACATACAGGACTGGCTCCTCTCCCAGAGCAGGGACCTGAAGGTAAGGCCTGGGCAAAGGCTGCTGGGATACGTAGGAGGAGCTAGTGCACCAACCACTCCTTAAACCGCTATAATGGACTTGGACCGTCAGCATTTTCCCACCATATCTGTCAGCCCCCCTCAAGTAAGAGCCACAGTGGGCTTGGGGGCTCAGAGACTGGGGGGCTCAGAAACTGGGGGGCTCAGAGACTGGGGGCTTAGAGATTGGGGGGCTCAGAGACTGGGGGCTCAGAGATTGGGGGGGCTCAGAGATTGGGGAGCTCAGAGATTGGGGGCTCAGGGATTGGGGGGCTCAGAGATTGGGGGGCTCAAAGATTGGGGGGCTCAAAGATTGGGGGGGCTCAGAGATTGGGGGGCTCAGAGATTGGGGGGATCAGAGATTGGGGGCTCAGAGATTGGGGGGCTCAGAGACTGGGGGCTCAGAGACTGGGGGGCTGAGAGATTGGGGGGCTCAGAGACTGGGGGGCTCAAAAATTGGGGGCTCAGAGATTGGGGGGCTCAGAGATTGGGGGCTCAGAGACTGGGGGCTCAGAGATTGGGGGCTCAGAGACTGGGGGCTGAGAGATTGGGGGGCTCAGAGATTGGGGGGCTCAGAGACTGGGGGGCTCAGAGATTGGGGGGGCTCAGAGATTGGGGGGCTCAGAGATTGGGGCTCAGAGATTGGGGGCTCAGAGACTGGGGGGCTCAGAGACTGGGGGGCTCAGAGATTGGGGGGGCTCAGAGATTGGGGGGCTCAGAGACTGGGGGCTCAGAGATTAGGGGGCTCAGAGACTGGGGGGCTCAGAGATTGGGGGGCAGCCATTCCGTATCATGCGCCCCAAGCTCCAAACACCCCCCCACTTTCTGTCCCGGATCTCAGGACTAAGGTGCAGGCGTAGGAGCTAGCAATCTGTTCCCCCAACCCTCTCTCCTCTCTTTCAGATCATGACTGATGTTGTGGGGAACCCCGAGCAGGAGAGGCGAGCCGACTTCTATCAGGAACCCTGGTCCCAGGAGGCTGTCAGCCGCTACTTCTATTGTAAGGTGAGTGTGCACTCATAGGCATGGAGTGTGAGTGAGGGGGTGCACTCATAGGCATGGAGTGTGAGTGAGGGGGTGCACTCATAGGCATGGAGTGTGAGTGAGGGGGTGCACTTATAGGCACGGAGTGTGAGTGAGGGGGTGCATTCATTGGCATGGAGTGTGAGTGAGGGGGTGCACTCATAGGCACGGAGTGTGAGTGAGGGGGTGCACTTATAGGCAGGGTGTGAGTGAGGGGGTGCATTCATTGGCATGGAGTGTGAGTGAGGGGTGCACTCATAGGCATGGAGTGTGAGTGAGGGGGTGCACTCATAGGCATGGAGTGTGAGTGAGGGGGTGCACTTATAGGCACGGAGTGTGAGTGAGGGGGTGCACTCATTGGCATGGAGTGTGAGTGAGGGGGTGCACTTATAGGCAGGAGTGTGAGTGAGGGGGTGCATTCATTGGCATGGAGTGTGAGTGAGGGGGTGCACTCATTGGCATGGAGTGTGAGTGAGGGGGTGCACTTATAGGCAGGAGTGTGAGTGAGGGGTGCATTCATTGGCATGGAGTGTGAGTGAGGGGGTGCACTCATAGGCAGGAGTGTGAGTGAGGGGGTGCACTCATAGGCAGGAGTGTGAGTGAGGGTGTGCACTTATAGGCACGGAGTGTGAGTGAGGGGGTGCACTTATAGGCACGGAGTGTGAGTGAGGGGGTGCACTCATAGGCACGGAGTGTGAGTGAGGGGGTGCACTCATAGGCACGGAGTGTGAGTGAGGGGGGTGCATTCTGTGCCATTGCCCCCACCCTGTGCCAGTAAAGGATTTGCCCCTCTCTCTTGCCCCCTGCAGATCCAGCAGCGCAGACAGGAGTTGGAGCAGTCCCTGGGGGTGAGGAACACGTAGGCTCCTCCTCTCTCAGCCTCGGGGCCCCTGGCGCCTCCCTTCCCGCCGTTTGGCTCTAACATGGTCCCATCACTGCTACAGACATCATGTGCCGCCCCTACTGCCCGCCATTGGCCCTTATACCCACCCCACTGATTGGCCCCTGGCAGTGAGCTCTCCCCATGATACTGCCCCCCCTGTGCCTTGGGGCCCTCTGGTGCCCGACGCTTGGGTAAATGTATCAGAGTATCCGTGCCCTGGGCCTGCCCTAGCCTTGTGCCACGATTGTGCCATATTGTGCCATAATGTGCCCACGATTGTGCCATAATGTGCCCACGATTGTGCCATAATGTGCCCACGATTGTGCCATAATGTGCCCACGATTGTGCCATAATGTGCCCACGATTGTGCTAATGTGCCACGATTGTGCCTAATGTGCCCACGATTGTGCCATAATGTGCCCACGATTGTGCCATAATGTGCCCACGATTGTGCCATAATGTGCCCACGATTGTGCCATAATGTGCCCATGATTGTGCCATGATTGTGCCATAATGTGCCCATGATTGTGCCATAATGTGCCCATGATTGTGCCATGATTGTGCCATAATGTGCCCATGATTGTGCCATAATGTGCCCACGATTGTGCCCACAATTCCAATGCCATGCCAAATGCTAAGGGCTGCTGGTCGCTATGCCAGTTGGCACGTGCCATGATCACAATATTGCCCAGTCCCGTGGCTACAAATACAGTGAGTTCATATGTTTTGCCTTCACTGATTCCCGTGCCCCACTGGGGGTATATACCGATTCCCGTGCCCCACTGGGGGTATATACCGATTCCCGTGCCCCACTGGGGGTATATACCGATTCCCGTGCCCCACTGGGGGAATATACCGATTCCCGTGCCCCACTGGGGTATATACCGATTCCCGTGCCCCACTGGGGGTATATACCGATTCCCGTGCCCCACTGGGGGTATATACCGATTCCCGTGCCCCACTGGGGGAATATACCGATTCCCGTGCCCCACTGGGGGTATATACCGATTCCCGTGCCCCACTGGGGGTATATACCGATTCCCGTGCCCCACTGGGGGTATATACCGATTCCCGTGCCCCACTGGGGGTATATACCGATTCCCGTGCCCCACTGGGGGTATATACCGATTCCCGTGCCCCACTGGGGGTATATACCGATTCCCGTGCCCCACTGGGGGTATATACCGATTCCCGTGCCCCACTGGGGGTATATAGCGATTCCCGTGCCCCACTGGGGGTATATAGCGATTCCCGTGCCCCACTGGGGGTATATAGCAATTCCCGTGCCCCACTGGGGGTATATACTGATTCCCGTGCCCCACTGGGGGTATATACTGATTCCCGTGCCCCACTGGGGGTATATACTGATTCCCGTGCCCCACTGGGGGTATATACTGATTCCCGTGCCCCACTGGGGGTATATACCGAACAGAGCTGCCTGGGGGGGTGACACACAGTTTATATGGGGGGCTCCTCATATCTCGGTGTATTTTGCCTTCACTGATTCGGTTATACCCCGTGGTACGTGGGCGGAGCCTGTAACAAGTCGGTCACATGAGCAGTTTCTCTTACCTTTACCCTCTCTGACAGGTTCATGGGGGCAGTTACAGAGGGCAGAAGGAAGCTCAGTGATGTCACTGGGGCAAATTCCTTGGGAGTGGGGAACACAAAGGGCAATTAGTTGTGACCTAATCACTATATTGTGATGTAATAGGGCAGCTGGCAACTGGGGACCACCCATTTCTGGGAATGCTCCCCTCGGGCTTTGGTACAGTGTCGGGGGCTGGATAGTGGCCGGGCGGGTCAGTGTTATGGGGGTTGGATTTGGTAGAAGGGGGGTTAGTAGTGAGTGGGGGGGCGGGATTTAGCAGAAGGTCCATGGTCTTAAGCGGAGATACTTGTTAGTACTGATGATCAGCGGTAGGTTAGTGTTTGTAACTAGTCCTTGTTAGTATTGTGTTTCTGTATATGTAGGGTCACTCAGTGACACCCCAATAAATTTCATTTCTACCTACTGTATCTGCCTCCTGTTACTCAGCCCTAGGTATAGGGGTGTCTGTATGTATGGGGGTGTCTGTATGTGTAGGGTCACTCAGTGACACCCCAATAAATTTAATTTCTACCTACTGTATCTGCCTCCTGTTACTCAGCCCTAGGTATAGGGGTGTCTGTATGTATGGGGGTGTCTGTATGTATAGGGTCACTCAATGACACCCCAATAAATCTCATTTCTACCTACTGTATCTGCCTCCTGTTACTCAGCCCTAGGTATAGGGGTGTCTGTATGTATGGGGGTGTCTGTATGTATAGGGGTGTCTGTATGTGTAGGGTCACTCAATGACACCCCAATAAATCTCATTTCTACCTACTGTATCTGCCTCCTGTTACTCACCCATAGGTATAGGGGTATCTGCCCCACCCTGTCTCCCCATGTGAGGCTACACGTATGGGGGTGCCTGTATGAATGGGGGTGTTATGTAGACTAGTGTTCCCACTATTTTGTTAAGCTCAGACTAATGCCCCCCATGCCTATAAGCTCAGACTAGTGCTCCCCCCATAGCTATAAGCTTAGACTAGTGCTCCCCCTATTTCTATAAGCTCAGCCTAATGCTCCCCCATTGCTTTAAACTCAGACTAGTGCTCCCCCTATTTTGTTAAACTCAGACTACTGCTCCCCTATTGCTTTAAACTCAGACTAGTGCTCCCCCATTGCTTTAAACTCAGACTAGTGCTCCCCTCATGCCTATAAGCTCAGACTAACGCTCCCCCATGCCATAAACTCAGCCTAGCGCTCCCCCATGGCTATAAACTCAGCCTAGCGCTCCCCCATGGCTATAAGCTCAGACTAGTGCTCCCCCATTGCTTTAAACTCAGACTAGTGCTCCCCCATTGCTTTAAGCTCAGACTAGTGCTCCCCCATTGCTATAAACTCAGACTAGTGCTCCCCCATTGCTTTAAACTCAGACTAGTGCTCCCCCATTGCTTTAAGCTCAGACTAGTGCTCCCCCATGGCTATAAGCTCAGACTAGTGCTCCCCCTATTGCTATAAGCTCAGACTAGTGCTCCCCCATGGCTATAAGCTCAGACTAGTGCTCCCCTCATGGCCATAAACTCAGACTAGTGCTCTGCCATGCCTATAAACTCAAGATTAATACTCCCCCCATACCTAAAAATTGAGACTAGTGCTCCCCCATGGCTATAAACTCAGACTAGTGCTCCCCCATGGCTATAAGCTCAGACTAGTGCTCCCCCATGGCTATAAGCTCAGACTAGTGCTCCCCCATGGCTATACTCTCAGACTAGTGCTCCCCCATGGCTATAAGCTCAGACTAGTGCTCCCCCATGGCTATAAGCTCAGACTAGTCCCCCCCATGGCTATAAGCTCAGACTAGTGCTCCCCCCATGGCTATAAACTCAGACTAGTGCTCCCCCATGGCTATAAGCTCAGACTAGTGCTCCCCCATGGCTATACTCTCAGACTAGTGCTCCCCTATGGCTATAAGCTCAGACTAGTGCTCCCCCATGGCTATACTCTCAGACTAGTGCTCCCCCATGTCTATAAGCTCAGACTAGTGCTCCCCCCATGGCTATAAGCTCAGACTAGTGCTCCCCCATGGCTATAAGCTCAGACTAGTGCTCCCCCATGGCTATACTCTCAGACTAGTGCTCCCCCATGGCTATAAGCTCAGACTAGTGCTCCCCCATGGCTATAAGCTCAGACTAGTGCTCCCCCATGGCTATACTCTCAGACTAGTGCTCCCCCCATGGCTATAAGCTCAGACTAGTGCTCCCCCCATGGCTATACTCTCAGACTAGTGCTCCCCCCATGGCTATAAGCTCAGACTAGTGCTCCCCCCATGGCTATACTCTCAGACTAGTGCTCCCCCATGGCTATACTCTCAGACTAGTGCTCCCCCATGGCTATACTCTCAGACTAGTGCTCCCCCCATGGCTATACTCTCAGACTAGTGCTCCCCCATGGCTATACTCTCAGACTAGTGCTCCCCCATGGCTATACTCTCAGACTAGTGCTCCCCCATGGCTATACTCTCAGACTAGTGCTCCCCCATGGCTATAAGCTCAGACTAGTGCTCCCCCATGTATATAAGCTCAGACTAGTGCTCCCCCATGGCTATAAGCTCAGACTAGTGCTCCCCCATGGCTATAAGCTCAGACTAGTGCTCCCCCATGGCTATAAGCTCAGACTAGTGCTCCCCCATGGCTATAAGCTCAGACTAGTGCTCCCCCCATGGCATGTGTGTAAGTGAGGGGCAGACCTGGGATGCGGGGGGTTAAGGGCTGCCCGTTTCTCAGCTCCTCAGGGGTTGGTTCAAAAAGTCTTCCTGAAAGTGCACATCTGGGGGTGGAGGAAGTAACCGAGTGGAAGGGGGCGGAGTCAGAAGAAGAGGCCAGCCCCCAGGCTCCTCCCTCACTTTCGCACCTTGAAAGAAGCTGCTAGAGGAACCGCAGGACATGTATATAGGCTGCATGGAGAACTGGCATATTAACCCCAGACATGCCAGTATGATCACTACAGAAAATGAATAATCATTATTTTAACCCTAGCTGTGCCAGTATAGTCACTGTAGAACAGGCCAATGAGCACTTCATTAACCCCACACATGCCAGTAAGGTCAGTGGATAGAGGCATTCGCTACACTGGCACAGGCAGGGGACCAATAGCAACGTTTCCTTCTTCCCCTGTGCTCCCATGTGGCTAGCTTAAAGGGCAAGTAATGCCTTATTTCATTTCCCTGCCCTTGATAGGCACAAGGTGTGGCCCCAAAGCATCTCCAACCAGGCACAACATGTGGCCCCCCAGGATTTCATGGCAGGCAGAGTTCTGGCTATTATGCTGAACTACATATCCCATCAGGCAGTCTGTAGCTGCTACATTGATGTGTATCTGTAGTAAGGCTCCTACTCACTGGCAGCGCAGGGATCCCTCAGGCACCCACCGTAGGGTTAAACCCAGGCACATCCCACACTACCGGCAGCAGCACCAGAACCGAGATCCGTTACTCACCCCCCCCCCATACTCTCCCAACAACAGACATCAGCACAAGGGGGAGGGAGAACGTACCCTAGCAACGGCTCAGGGGAGGGAGAACGTAGCCTAGCAACAGCTCAGGGGAGGGAGAACGTAGCCTAGCAACGGCTCAGGGGAGGGAGAACGTAGCCTAGCAACGGCTCAGGGGAGGGAGAATGTAGCCTAGCAACAGCTCAGGGGAGGAAGAACGTAGCCTAGCAACGGCTCAGGGGAGGGAAAATGCAGCCTAGCAACGGCTCAGGGGAGGGAAAATGCAGCCTAGCAACCTGATAGACCACAGCTGATTGGCTGCAGCCGTCTCCTTCAGTTCTTCACTGCTCCTTTTCACTGCATGTCATTTAAAGGAGAAGGAGAGGTATTCTGGCATGTTACTGCCAATATATTCACCACAACAGTGCCACCTAGAGCCCTATATTTATTCTGCAGAAAGCTTTACCTGCCTGAGTAACAGCCCTAGCAGCTCCCTCTGTTTGTTTAAGATAGCAGCTGCCATTTTAGCTTGGTCTTAGTAGCTTCCTGCTGCAGCTCTGGCTGCTGGTAGCTCAGATTACAGCAGAGAGGGGAGGGGGAGAGAGGAGAGATGGAGGGGAGGAGGAGAAGGGAGGGGGAGAGAGGAGAAGGGAGAGAGGAGCAAACAGAGCAGACTCATGCCGGGGCCTGAAGGATATTTCTGAGAGCAGGAAGTCTGACACAGAAGAACATGTGACACAAAAGGAGATCAGAAATCCAGTGTTTCCTTTGATAGAGGACTCCATGCAGTGTTTCTGTGAGTGCTTATGGCTGTATTTACATAGAGCTTTCTGATACAGCGACTGAGTTTGTACCTTTAAAATAATAAAAAACAAAATGAAATAGTGGCACAGGGGCCCCCAAACCAGTGGGCATTGGGAAGATGTCCTTTTTGCCTATTCAGTAAGGGCTTAGGGGCCCCGCATGGTTCCTATTTGGGGGGGTACAAAAGCCTCGCCCCAATGTGCTGGTAACACCTCTAAATGACCAATGGGCGCTCACTAGGGCGTGGGCATCATATTTATTGGCAAGAGCGCGGGCCCATTGGGCCAGACTGGCAGAACCAGGCGGCATCTGTGGCACAGTCAAAAACCCATTATCGTCTATTAGGAAGTCATTGTTTCTATGGCAACAGTCCACTTCATTTGCATTTCTAACATTTCCAGCAGCAACAACCACATTTCAACAAGTGGCACCTCCTTAGTGTCACAGCTATCTGCCCCGTGGAGTTCTAGCCCCCGGGTACATGGAGTTCTAGCCCCCGGGTACATGGAGTTATAGCCCCCGGGTACATGGAGTTCTAGCCCCCGGGTACATGGAGTTCTAGCCCCCGGGTACATGGAGTTCTAGCCCCCGGGTACATGGAGTTCTAGCCCCCGGGTACATGGAGTTCTAGCCCCCGGGTACATGGAATTATAGCCCCCGGGTACATGGAGTTATAGCCCCCGGGTACATGGAGTTATAGCCCCCGGGTACATGGAGTTATAGCCCCTGGGTACATGGAGTTATAGCCCCCGGGTACATGGAGTTATAGCCCCCGGGTACATGGAGTTATAGCCCCCGGGTACATGGAGACCTGGGTACATGGAGTTATAGCCCCCGGGTACATGGAGTTATAGCCCCCGGGTACATGGAGACCTGGGTACATACTGGTGCTATTGGGCTAGTTGGCCCAGATTCTGACATTATTGCTTTGGTTCCCCCAATATAGAAGTTTTTGGAAGAGGCTGCATGGGCTGCTGGTATTGGTCCTGGGGTGTCCTCCTCTCATGCAATTGGTCAGTTTTGCCTCATTACGTACTGTGTGTCTGTTCCTGCTCAAACAGAGCCATAGCCAGGTGACTCCGTGAGCCTAAGGACTCCAGGTTGCTAAGGACACAGCGGTGATACCCGTCTCCGGACAGGTGGGAACTGCAGGGCCTCAAGGAGAAGCTTTGGACCAGTGCCGGTTCCAGCGCCCGGAACACATGAAGTTCTGAGAAGTGTAGGAACAGCTCTAGCAGTTGGGTGTAACCGCCCTCTTCCTCCTCTTCCTCCTCTCGCTCGCCCCTGTCAGATTGCATCTTCCGCCTGGCAGCCATGAAGTCGGAATTATAGAAGCAGAATTCGGAGGAGGAGAAGCGGTCAAAGCGGCCATTTTGCATGGGATGTTGGGAGGGCGGAGGGTGGAGGCCGTGGCGCACAATATCCGCGCTGTATTCCTGGTAGTGGATGGGAGAGAAAACCTGCCAGGCTTTTATCGTATTCATCCGGCAGCGATTCACTGCCTCTGTCGTGACTTGACTCCGCCCACTCACTAGGAAAAACAGCGTGTCCATTGGATGCTTCTTGGAAACCACCTCCATGATCCCAACCTGGGAAGGGCTCTCGGTCCTGACCCGGACTTGCTCTACATGGAAGTGGGAGAACCTCCTCTCCAGCTGAGAAATGACGGTACGGACTTCTTCAAAGGCGTCAGTTGTGCGCCCCGCTGAGGCCAAGTCGTAGAGCAGCACCACTGTGAGGGCCACGTTGTCCTGGGTATCGAGAAGATTGGTGGCAAAGGCATCTAGGAATCCCGCCACATAGGCAGTATCTGTGGGCTCCAGGGGTAACACCAACTGAGCGCGGGTGGCCTCCGTAACGTAGGGCATGGGAAGTATCTCAACCCGACCCAGTGGGCGCAAGAGGCTGAGCCGCTTGCTCAGGACACCAACATGGCCCCTCTCTGTGGTAACTTGGAGCAGCAAGTCCAACGTGTACTCCATGCCACGGGTGGGGTCGAAGCGTCGGTAGCCATTGAGTAGGCGCCGCAGGTGGAATTGGAGAATCGGATAATAGCGACCATTCAGCTGCTCCACTGCCTCCTCCAGTATCTGCTGTACATCCAGTAGCCCCACTCCCTGTAACGGGCACTTGGGGGCGCCATCATGGCAGGAGTAGGCATGGGTCTCTGTGAAGTACTCCCAAGTCAGAAGGTCAAAACGAGATGTTGGGCTGAAAGGAGGGTTGATCCCCACGGGCCAAGACACCTCGGTACTCTGAGTCCACAAGGAGAGGTTTTGGATCTCCGCCTGTAGGAGATAATAAATACGGGAGAACCCAATGAGCTGCTAGAGAAGAGCGAGACAGAGCAGATCCCTCACAGCCCAGCGACAGCAATGATTGGACAATGACACACAAAGAGAGACTTTGGGAAAAGAGAAGAGCAAATGGGAGGAAGACATGGGGGATAAGAAGAACAATGGCAATAAAAGGGTATCTCCAAGGGAGACCAAGACCTCTCCCTAAACCAGAAAGGGGCTATATTGCCTAGCAACTGCCCTGATATACAGCTCAGCAAGCAATTTAAGGGCATAAATTGATATTAGGGTTAGGGGATTAGTGTTGGGGTATTAGGGTTGGGGTATTAGGGTTGGGGTATTAGGGTTAGGGGATTAGGATTGGGGTTAGGGTATTAGAGTTAGGGTATTAGGATTACGGTTTTGGGGTTAGGGTATTAGGATTGGGGTATTAGGGTATTAGGGTTAGGGGATTAGGGTTGGGGTATTATGGTTAGGGGATTAGGGTTGGGGTATTATGGTTAGGGTATTAGGATTGGGGTATTAGGGTATTAGGGGATTAGGGTTGGGGTATTATGGTTAGGGGATTAGGGTATTATGGTTAGGGTATTAGGATTGGGGTATTAGGGTTAGGGGATTAGGGTTGGGGTATTGCGGTTACAGTATTAGGGTTAGGGGATTAGGATTGGGGTATTGGGGTTAGGGTATTAGAGTTAGGGTATTAGGATTGGGGTTTTGGGGTTAGGGTATTAGGACTGGGGTATTAGGATATTAGGGTTGGGGTATTATGGTTAGGGTATTAGGATTGGGGTATTAGGGTATTAGGGGATTAGGGTTGGGGTATTATGGTTAGGGGATTAGGGTATTATGGTTAGGGTATTAGGATTGGGGTATTAGGGTTAGGGGATTAGGGTTGGGGTATTGCGGTTACAGTATTAGGGTTAGGGGATTAGGATTGCGGTATTGGGGTTAGGGTATTAGAGTTAGGGTATTAGGATTGGGGTTTTGGGGTTAGGGTATTAGGACTGGGGTATTAGGATTTGGGTTAGGGTATTAGGATTGGGGTAAGGGTATTAAGGCTGGGGGATTAGGATTGGGGTTAGGGTACTAGGGTTGGGGTATTGGGGTTTGGGTATTAGGGTTGGGGTATTGGGGTTAGGGTACCTGCAGCTGGCGAATTCTGCTGTACGTTCTGTGCAACCTAATGTGGCTGAGCCGGTGCTGCAGCTGGTACATTACTACTGGGTCCCTCATTGGGTAAACGGAAAGTGCCCCACGGAGCGACTCCTCTGCCAAGTTCTCGATGTTCAGGTTCCTGGGGAGTTCCAGGCTGGTAAAGTGCAGGTTCTGGAGAGCAAGAAACAGAGGTTCCCTGTAAGGTCCATGTGATTGTTAGCTTGGCCAAAGCTCCTGGGATTGGGAAGCCTCTGACCAAAAATCCTGGGATTGGGAAGCCTCTGGCTAAAGCTCCTGGGATTGGGAAGCCTCTGGCTAAAACTCCTGAGATTGGGAAGCCTCTGGCTAAAGCTCCTGGGATTGGGAAGCCTCTGGCTAAAACTCCTGAGATTGGGAAGCCTCTTGCTAAAGCTCCTGAGATTGGGAAGCCTCTGGCTAAAGATCCTGGGATTGGGAAGCCTCTGGCTAAAGCTCCTGAGATTGGGAAGCCTCTGGCCAAGGTTAATGAGATTGGGAAGCCTCTGGCTAAAGCTCCTGGGATTGGAAAGCCTCTGGCTAAAGATCCTGGGATTG
>NC_030682.2:483415-486712 GCF_000004195.4 Xenopus tropicalis
ACTACTGGGTCCCTCATTGGGTAAACGGAAAGTGCCCCACGGAGCGACTCCTCTGCCAAGTTCTCGATGTTCAGGTTCCTGGGGAGTTTCCAGGCTGGTAAAGTGCAGGTTCTGGAGAGCAAGAAACAGAGGTTCCCTGTAAGGTCCATGTGATTGTTAGCTTGGCCAAAGCTCCTGGGATTGGGAAGCCTCTGGCTAAAGCTCCTGGGATTGGGAAGCCTCTGGCTAAAGCTCCTGGGATTGGGAAGCCTCTGGCTAAAGCTCCTGAGATTGGGAAGCCTCTGGCTAAAGCTCCTGGGATTGGGAAGCCTCTGGCTAAAACTCCTGAGATTGGGAAGCCTCTGGCTAAAGCTCCTGAGATTGGGAAGCCTCTGGCTAAAGATCCTGGGATTGGGAAGCCTCTGGCTAAAGCTCCTGAGATTGGGAAGCCTCTGGCTAAGGTTCATGAGATTGGGAAGCCTCTGGCTAAAGCTCCTGGGATTGGGAAGCCTCTGGCTAAAGATCCTGGGATTGGGAAGCCTCTGGCTAAAGCTCCTGGGATTGGGAAGCCTCTGGCTAAAGCTCCTGGGATTGGGAAGCCTCTGGCTAAAGCTCCTGGGATTGGGAAGCCTCTGGCTAAAGCTCCTGGGATTGGGAAGCCTCTGGCTAAAGCTCCTGGGATTGGGAAGCCTCTGGCCAAAGCTCCTGAGATTGGGAAGCCTCTGGCTAAAGCTCCTGGGATTGGGAAGCCTCTGGCCAAAGTTCCTGAGATTGGGAAGCCTCTGGCCAAAGTTACTGAGATTGGGAAGCCTCTGGCTAAAGCTCCTGAGATTGGGAAGCCTCTGGCTAAAGCTCCTGGGATTGGGAAGCCTCTGGCTAAAGCTCCTGAGATTGGGAAGCCTCTGGCTAAAGCTCCTGAGATTGGGAAGCCTCTGGCTAAAGCTCCTGGGATTGGGAAGCCTCTGGCTAAAGCTCCTGGGATTGGGAAGCCTCTGGCTAAAGCTCCTGAGATTGGGAAGCCTCTGGCTAAAGCTCCTGGGATTGGGAAGCCTCTGGCTAAAGCTCCTGGGATTGGGAAGCCTCTGGCTAAAGCTCCTGGGATTGGGAAGCCTCTGGCTAAAGCTCCTGAGATTGGGAAGCCTCTGGCCAAGGTTAATGAGATTGGGAAGCCTCTGGCTAAAGCTCCTGGGATTGGGAAGCCTCTGGCTAATGCTCCTGGGATTGGGAAGCCTCTGGCTAAAGCTCCTGAGATTGGGAAGCCTCTGGCCAAGGTTAATGAGATTGGGAAGCCTCTGGCTAAAGCTCCTGAGATTGGGAAGCCTCTGGCTAAAGCTCCTGGGATTGGGAAGCCTCTGGCTAAAGCTCCTGGGATTGGGAAGCCTCTGGCTAAAGCTCCTGAGATTGGGAAGCCTCTGGCTAAAGCTCCTGGGATTGGGAAGCCTCTGGCTAAAGCTCCTGGGATTGGGAAGCCTCTGGCTAAAGCTCCTGGGATTGGGAAGCCTCTGGCTAAAGCTCCTGGGATTGGGAAGCCTCTGGCTAAAGCTCCTGGGATTGGGAAGCCTCTGGCTAAAGCTCCTGGGATTGGGAAGCCTCTGGGCAAAGTTTATGAGATTGCAAAGTCTTTGGCCAAAGTACAGGAGATTGGGAAGCCTCTGGCCAAAGTTCATGAGATTGGGAAGCCTCTGGGAAAAGTTCATGAGATTGCAAAGTCTTTGGCCAAAGTTCATGAGATTGGGAAGCCTCTGGGCAAAGTTCATGAGATTGGGAAGCCTCTGGGCAAAGTTCATGAGATTAGGAAGCCTCTGGGGAAAGTTTATGAGATTGGGAAGCTTCTGGCCACAGTTCATGAGATTGGGAAGCCTCTGGAAAAAGTTTATGAGATTGGGAAGCCTCTGACCAAAGTTCATGAGATTGGGAAGACTCTGGCCAAAGTTCATGAGATTGGGAAGCCGTCGGGCAAAGTTTATAAGACTGCGAAGCCTTTGGCCAAAGTACAGGAGATTGGGAAGCATCTGGGCAAAGTTTATGAGATTGTGAAGCCTTTGGCCAAAGTACAGGAGATTGGGAAGCCTCTGGCTAAAGCTCCTGGGATTGGGAAGCCTCTGGCTAAAGCTCCTGGGATTGGGAAGCCTCTGGCTAAAGCTCCTGAGATTGGGAAGCCTCTGGCTAAAGCTCCTGGGATTGGGAAGCCTCTGGCTAAAGCTCCTGGGATTGGGAAGCCTCTGGCTAAAGCTCCTGAGATTGGGAAGCCTCTGGCTAAAGCTCCTGGGATTGGGAAGCCTCTGGCTAAAGCTCCTGAGATTGGGAAGCCTCTGGCTAAAGTTCCTGGGATTGGGAAGCCTCTGGCTAAAGCTCCTGGGATTGGGAAGCCTCTGGCCAAAGCTCCTGAGATTGGGAAGCCTCTGGCCAAAGATCCTGGGATTGGGAAGCCTCTGGCCAAAGTTCCTGGGATTGGGAAGCCTCTGGCTAAAGATCCTGAGATTGGGAAGCCTCTGGCTAAAGCTCCTGGGATTGGGAAGCCTCTGGCTAAAGCTCCTGGGATTGGGAAGCCTCTGGCTAAAGCTCCTGGGATTGGGAAGCCTCTGGCTAAAGCTCCTGGGATTGGGAAGCCTCTGGCCAAAGCTCCTGGGATTGGGAAGCCTCTGGCTAAAGCTCCTGAGATTGGGAAGCCTCTGGCTAAAGCTCCTGAGATTGGGAAGCCTCTGGCTAAAGCTCCTGGGATTGGGAAGCCTCTGGCTAAAGCTCCTGGGATTGGGAAGCCTCTGGCTAAAGCTCCTGAGATTGGGAAGCCTCTGGCTAAAGCTCCTGAGATTGGGAAGCCTCTGGCTAAAGCTCCTGAGATTGGGAAGCCTCTGGCTAAAGCTCCTGAGATTGGGAAGCCTCTGGCTAAAGCTCCTGAGATTGGGAAGCCTCTGGCTAAAGTTCATGAGATTGGGAAGCCTCTGGCCAAAGTTAATGAGATTGGGAAGCCTCTGGCCAAAGTTCATGAGATTGGGAAGCCTCTGGCTAAAGTTCCTGGGATTGGGAAGCCTCTGGCTAAAGCTCCTGGGATTGGGAAGCCTCTGGCTAAAGCTCCTGAGATTGGGAAGCCTCTGGCTAAAGATCCTGGGATTGGGAAGCCTCTGGCTAAAGCTCCTGGGATTGGGAAGCCTCTGGCTAAAGCTCCTGGGATTGGGAAGCCTCTGGCTAAAGCTCCTGGGATTGGGAAGCCTCTGGCTAAAGCTCCTGGGATTGGGAAGCCTCTGGCTAAAGCTCCTGGGATTGGGAAGCCTCTGGCTAAAGCTCCTGGGATTGGGAAGCCTCTGGCCAAAGCTCCTG
>NC_030682.2:489426-511913 GCF_000004195.4 Xenopus tropicalis
TTCATGAGATTAGGAAGCCTCTGGCCAAAGTTCATGAGATTAGGAAGACTCTGGCCAAAGTTCATGAGATTGGGAAGACTCTGGCCAAAGTTCCTGAGATTGGGAAGCCTCTGGGCAAAGTTCATGAGATTGGGAAACCTCTGGGCAAAATTCATGAGATTGGGAAGCCTCTGGGCAAAGTTTATGAGATTGCAAACTCTTTGGCCAAAGTACAGGAGATTGGGAAGCCTCTGGGCAAAGTTCATGAGATTGGGAAGCCTCTGGGCAAAGTTCATGAGATTAGGAAGCCTCTGGGGAAAGTTTATGAGATTGGGAAGCTTCTGGCCACAGTTCATGAGATTGGGAAGCCTCTGGAAAAAGTTTATGAGATTGTGAAGCCTCTGACCAAAGTTCATGAGATTGGGAAGACTCTGGCCAAAGTTCATGAGATTGGGAAGCCGTCGGGCAAAGTTTATAAGACTGCGAAGCCTTTGGCCAAAGTACAGGAGATTGGGAAGCATCTGGGCAAAGTTTATGAGATTGTGAAGCCTTTGGCCAAAGTACAGGAGATTGGGAAGCCTCTGGGCAAAGTTCATGAGATTGGGAAGCCTCTGGCTAAAGCTCCTGAGATTGGGAAGCCTCTGGCTAAAGCTCCTGGGATTGGGAAATCTCTGGCTAAAGCTCCTGGGATTGGGAAGCCTCTGGCTAAAGCTCCTGAGATTGGGAAGCCTCTGGCTAAAGCTCCTGAGATTGGGAAGCCTCTGGCTAAAGTTCATGAGATTGGGAAGCCTCTGGCCAAAGTTCATGAGATTGGGAAGCCTTTGGCCAAAGTTCATGAGATTGGGAAGCCTCTAGGCAAAGTTCATGAGATTGGGAAGCCTCTGGGCGAAGTTCATGAGATTAGGAAGCCTCTGGCCAAAATTCATGAGATTGGGAAGCCTCTGGGCAAAGTTTATGAGATTGCAAAGTCTTTGGCCAAAGTACAGGAGATTGGGAAGCCTCTGGGCAAAGTTCATGAGATTGGGAAGCCTCTGGGCAAAGTTCATGAGATTAGAAAGCCTCTGGCCAAAGTTCATGAGATTGGGAAGCCTCTGGGCAAAGTTTATGAGATTACAAAGTCTTTGGCCAAAGTACAGGAGATTGGGAAGCCTCTGGGCAAAGTTCATGACATTGGGAAGCCTCTGGGCAAAGTTCATGAGATTAGGAAGCCTCTGGGGAACGTTTATGAGATTGCAAAGTCTTTGGCCAAAGCACAGGAGATTGGGAAGCCTCTGGGCAAAGTTCATGAGATTGGGAAGCCTCTGGGAAAAGTTCATGAGATTGGGAAGCCTCTGGCCAAAGTTCGTGAGATTAGGAAGCCTCTGGCCAAAGTTCATGAGATTGGGAAGCCTCTGGCCAAAGTTCATGAGATTGGGAAGCCTTTGGCCAAAGTTCATGAGATTGGGAAGCCTCTGGCCAAAATTCATGAGATTGGGAAGCCTCTGGCCAAAGTTCATGAGATTATGAAGCCTCTGGCCAAAGTTTATGAGATTAGGAAGACTCTGGCCAAAGTTCATGAGATTGGGAAGACTCTGGCCAAAGTTCATGAGATTGGGAAGCCTCTAGGCAAAGTTCATGAGATTGGGAAGCCTCTGGGCGAAGTTCATGAGATTAGGAAGCCTCTGGCCAAAATTCATGAGATTGGGAAGCCTCTGGGCAAAGTTTATGAGATTGCAAAGTCTTTGGCCAAAGTACAGGAGATTGGGAAGCCTCTGGCCAAAGTTCATGAGATTGGGAAGCCTCTGGGCAAAGTTCATGAGATTGGGAAGCCTCTGGGCAAAGTTCATGAGATTAGGAAGCCTCTGGCCAAAGTTCATGAGATTGGGAAGCCTCTGGGCAAAGTTTATGAGATTACAAAGTCTTTGGCCAAAGTACAGGAGATTGGGAAGCCTCTGGGAAAAGTTCATGACATTGGGAAGCCTCTGGGCAAAGTTCATGAGATTAGGAAGCCTCTGGGGAAAGTTTATGAGATTGCAAAGTCTTTGGCCAAAGCACAGGAGATTGGGAAGCCTCTGGGCAAAGTTTATGAGATTGGGAAGCCTCTGGGCAAAGTTCATGAGATTAGGAAGCCTCTGGGGAAAGTTTATGAGATTGGGAAGCTTCTGGCCACAGTTCATGAGATTGGGAAGCCTCTGGAAAAAGTTTATGAGATTGGGAAGCCTCTGGCCAAAGGACAGTAGATTGGGAAGCCTCTGACCAAAGTTCATGAGATTGGGAAGACTCTGGCCAAAGTTCATGAGATTGGGAAGCCGTTGGGCAAAGTTTATAAGACTGCGAAGCCTTTGGCCAAAGTACAGGAGATTGGGAAGCATCTGGGCAAAGTTTATGAGATTGTGAAGCCTTTGGCCAAAGTACAGGAGATTGGGAAGCCTCTGGCCAAAGTTCATGAGATTGGGAAGCCTCTGAGCAAAGTACAGGAGATTTGGAAGCCCTTGGCCAAGGTTGATGAGATTGGGAAGCCCTTGGCCAAAGTTGATGAGATTGGGAAGCCCTTGGCCAAAGTTGATGAGATTGGGAAGCCCTTGGCCAAAGTTGATGAGATTGGGAAGCCTTTTGTCAAAGTACAGGAGATTGGGAAGCCCTCGGCAAAAATTGATGAGATTGGGAAGCCCTTGGCCAAAGTTCATGAGATTTGGAAGCCCTTGGCCAAAGTACAGGAGATTGGGAAGCCTCTGGCCAAAGTTCATGAGATTGGGAAGCCTCTGGCCAAAGTTCATGAGATTGGGAAGCCTTTGGCCAAAGTTCATGAGATTTGGAAGCCTTTAGCCAAAGTACATCTTGCAGCCTGTCTATGGCACCTTACGGCCTGTCTGTGGCACCCTACGGCCTGTCTATGGCACCTTACGGCCTGTCTATGGCACCCTAAGGCATGTCTGTGGCACCCTACGGCCTTTCTGTGGCACCTTACGGCCTGTCTATGGCACTCTATGGCCTGTCTGTGGCACCTTACGGCCTGTCTATGGCACTCTATGGCCTGTCTGTGGCACCTTACGGCCTGTCTGTGGCACCTTACGGCCTGTCTGTGGCACCCTACGGCCTTTCTGTGGCACCCTATGGCCTGTCTGTGGCACCTTGCGGCCTTTCTGTGGCACCCTACGGCCTTTCTGTGGCACCCTATGGCCTGTCTGTGGCACCTTACGGCAGTCCCTTTGGTATTTGCCAGAATCTACAGATTGCCAGTCCTGCATGTAAATGAGCCAATAATCAGTCAACCTGCCCCTCCCATTTACCTGGTATTTGGAGACACAGGCCAGGCCCAAACTGTCCTGTAAGCATCGGCCCAACCACTCGTCGGACCTGGAGCTCAAGATATCGGAGCGGCAAGAATCCAAATGTGGCGCCAGTCTCAGGAGCAGAGAGCGGGACAACAGGAAGCCAGAACCTCCATGGCAATATCGCCAGCTCTCCTGCCCCCCAATGAATTCCATTGGCCGCCCCACATAGATGGGTGGAGCAGGACTGAAGTGAGTGACCAAGTCCTGAAGGAGATATCCATTAGTGTAAGAGTCATCGAGAGTCACAAAGAACCAGTCGTACCCAGACAGGAGGTGTCTCTCCATGTAGCGCAGGGTGTGGTACATCAGCCAAGCCGGACGCTCATCCCCAACGGCCACAATTTCCATTCCCGCTGGGGCTTTGGGTCCTTGGGCTGCTGTGAAGAACACTAAGCGGGTGACATGAGGCGAGAGAGTGCGATTCACAGCCACCGCGAGAGTGTTCATAGTGGAGCGAGACGACAACACAATCACTGAGAGGCGCTCTCTGAATCCAAGTTCTGATTGGATGTAGCGAGTCCTACAAAGGCGGAGACACAAAACCAGTGAGGCGGCTCTTGGCATCGGGAGGGGATAATATGGGGACAGGGTAACTATAATCTCATCAAATGATCTATCAGGTCTGTGTCACTGTGACAGAATCTCAGCCATAAAGCAGGGCAGGACTGCTGCTTACAATGAGGGATCAGATAGGATCTGTGCCACTGTGACAGAATGCTCTGTTATACAGATAGCTAGAATCTCAGCCATAAAGCAGGGCAGGACTGCTGCTTACAATGGGGGGATCAGATAGGATCTGTGCCACTGTGACAGAATGCTCTGTTATACAGATAGCTAGAATCTCAGCCATAAAGCAGGGCAGGACTGCTGCTTACAATGGGGGGATCAGATAGGATCTGTGCCACTGTGACAGAATGCTCTGTTATACAGATAGCTAGAATCTCAGCCATAAAGCAGGGCAGGACTGCTGCTTACAATGGGGGGATCAGATAGGATCTGTGCCACTGTGACAGAATGCTCTGTTATACAGATAGCTAGAATCTCAGCCATAAAGCAGGGCAGGACTGCTGCTTACAATGGGGGGATCAGATAGGATCTGTGCCACTGTGACAGAATGCTCTGTTATACAGATAGCTAGAATCTCAGCCATAAAGCAGGGCAGGACTGCTGCTTACAATGGGGGGGGGGGGATCAGATAGGGATTTTTTTATTGGTATAAACTTAACAAATAATAAATCTTTCATAACAAACAAAACAATGTACAACTATTTACAAACTGTAAGCAAAGAAATTAGCCATTTTGACTTGAAATTGCCTTTTCATTGCCCATGAAATAAAGCACTTGCATTCAATACATATCCCATTCCCCACACAAACCAAAAGAAACCAAATAAAACAAAAACAACTTGCCGGCAGTAGCGCTGAGGTGATGGCGCCCATTCATAACATTCAAATGTACCTACAAGATTTCCCCCAGAAAAGCCGGTACAAACTGCCCTAATGGCAAGGAGAAGGACAAGGACACTCACAGATTGATATTTCTCCATTTTGAGGTATTTGAGGTGCAGCGTCTGATCTCCCTTTCCTTCAGGAAACCCAAATCGGCCACCACAGACTTCACTATAAGGTCAATAACAACATCCTCCTGGCCGAGTGATCTCCTACAGCGGGATTGCCATAGGTGGTACCTCATTACTGATATTATCATGTACATGGATCCTGCATCCAGGGGGTGTGGGACAGACAGGATCCCATAGGCCGCATTGGCATAAGAGAGCTGCCTAATGTATGGTACCTTGAGAGTCTCTGCCAACTGAAACCGCACAGTCTTTGTCACAGGGCAATCAACCAGAAAATGTTCCTGGGTCTCATTGGTGGCGCAGCCCCATGGGCACTCTCTGTCTGCAATGTTTAAATAGCTCATATTGCCCCGGACAAAAAGCCTTCCCTGAAGGGCGAGCCAGTTTAGATCAAAGTATTTGGGGGGCACCCTTCTGTCATTGAGCCACCGGAGGCTCTGGGAAAGAATGTCCCCCACACAGTCTTTTAAGGCCAAGGGGACAATGAAATAGGTTCCCAGGATTCTCTGATAGATCTGCCTTCTCGCAACAGAACCCAGCTCCCCAATTCCAATGTCCCACTTTCTCAAAGCTTCCAGCCCCAACTCAAAGATGTGGGAGGTGGAGTTGGCCTCCCGCGCCACCCGGACTGTCTTCCACGCTATCGCCGAGCAACCCCATCTCCCACCAGAGGCAATACCAACGCCTGACGCAACATTCCCACAGGGAATCAGTTCTTTGGCCAGGCACCCCAAAGTTGGACTTCAGGAAGATGGAGCCAAAAGAAAGCCACTGGACATAACATGCCCAACCCTCAGACTGTGGATCCGAGCATAGAGAGCTTCAGGCAGCGGATACACGTAGGAAACAAACAGAAAGATAGGGGACCAGGTAAGTCTTCACGAGCTTCACCCTTTCACTGTAGGACAGCCTCTACTGCTTCCATCGCTGTACTTTAGCATTTCCGGCATCCAACTTCTCTTCCCAGTTTTGCCTACAGTCATCTCCCTTCCCAAATTTGATTCCCAAGATTCTAATCTGAGTTGGGCAACTGAGAATTCCCAGAGCGGAAAGCCGGCTCCTCGTTTAATGACCAAAAAGCTTGAGGACTTATCCATGTTGACCAGAGACCCGGAGGCCTCTGAGTAACTTCTGATCGTCTCGGACAGCACTCCCGCATCCTCGGACAAGAGACTGCCACCGTGACATTCATCCGCGTAGGCTACTGACCTGAGGGACTGGGGCTACAGGGGGCGGGGGAACAAGAGACCCTTTATTCCACCCGCCTGCAAACGCCTTAAAAAAGGATCGATCGCAAAAAACATACAGCAAAGGGCTTAAAGGGGCACCCCTGGTCTCACCCCGGCCCCGACCTCAAAGTTCTCACCGCGGCCACCATGATAAGTGGAAAGCTTACGGCCCTTTGTACAAAGCTGATAACCACCTAATGAATGTTCCCGGGATGCCGTACTTTGCCAAAACGGCCCACAGATACTCATGATCCACTCGATCAAAGGCCTTAGCCTGGTCCAGAGACAGGGAAGTAGCACCCAATGTTTTGGGACTTTGCATAGTTCCAAGGCTTCCCTTATAGTAAGGATCGCCTCGAATATTGCTCCGCCCTTTCACCGTGCAGGACTGGGACAGGGAGATAATAAGTGCCTGAAAACAAATCAGTCTAGTAAAAAGTATCCGTGGCGAGAAGCTTCCTATCAGTGTTGAGAAGGGCAATCGGGCCTCCAGTTCTCAACCCGCTGTGGATCCTTACCTTTAGACAGCAAGATCAAGGAGGATTCTCTCATAGAGGGGGCAAGATACCCCCTTTCCAGGCAGTCTCTAAAGACCTCTACGAGAACCGGAGCCGCTGGTCTTTAAATTTCTTATAAAATTCGGCTGTAAGCCGGTCCGTCCTGGAGCCTTCTTTTTAGCAAGGCAATCAATGGGCAGCTTTGGACCTCGTCCTCCGTGATCTCAGCTGTCAAAGGCTCAAAGTCCAAATGGGTCACATCAGGCCCTGGGGTTGCCTCCAGGAAAGGATGAAGTCCTCCCCCTTATCCAAAGCCTTGGCCCGGAACAGAGAAGCGTAGAAGCCTTTCACAACCCCAAGGATGTCCTCCCTAGATGTCTGTAACTCACCCTTGGGGTCGATCAGGACGGTGATAAGCTTCCGCCCAACATCTCCCGGCAGTTTAAAAAAGGGGTCCGGGAGAGCGGAAAACTCCATAATCCCTTTCCTGCACAAGATTTGTAGCGGCTGTACTGACATTCTCTTTGATCTGGGCTTTCAGCTGGGGTGATCTTTGACCCCTCCACCCCCATCCGAATAGAGGACTCCAGCTTCTTTAAGAGGAGTCCAGGGTACTTCTTATACCGATTACCCTCCCTGCGTACAGATAGGCTTACGGAAAGAAAGTCCGAATGAGCGCTTGACATCCTCCACCACGATGACCACCGAGTCATAGAAATCAACCCTCCGAACTGGTGCTGAAGAGAGGCCTCAAAAGACTTCCCTACTGACTCGCCCTCCAGGGAATCTGAGCTTAATCGCCACAGGCCCTTGCCCTTTGCTGGAAACTGACAAGGGTCCCACCGTAAAGGAAAGTGTCAGGTGGTTGAGTATTCAACCCCAACCTCTCTAACATCAGTAAATTCCTCACCCATCCTGACAAAAGCCATATCCAAGCGGCTACTCCTACCCGCACTGTAAGTATGCGTCGCTCTCCGGCCCTCCCAGGTGGCAACATCAACCCATTCCAGCTTGCTAACTAGTTGCTTAAAGAAAAAGCTTTCGGATTTCCCTAACCTTCCTGACCGATCTTCTGGGTCTAAGGACTTGGTTTGAAATCACCACCAAAGATGACAGAGAGCGACGTGGTGCAAATAGGGTCTAATTTCAGCCACAGAGCCCTCCTGCCTTGCCCATAGACTGCGCCCATAGATATTAATAAGGCGAAATCGCCTTGCCATTTAAGGTTACACCAACAACAAACAACGCCCCACCGAACCTCTAGGAGACGATGTACTCTAATAGTGAGGGCCACCTCGAAATAATATCGCTACTCCGCCACATGGCTCCTCCGCAATGGACCAAAAAGGAAGGCCCATGTCGCCAGTCAGCCCTTGCCTTTCTCAGATCCGTGCTTCCCAACATTAACTTTAAAGGTTTTTTCCTCCGATCTCTTCTTCTCCTGATCATCCACATCCTGCTGATTAAAGGCCATATTTTGCCAGTTGACCTTCCCCTGCCGTTTCTGCACTCTGGGGGGTAATGGCTGTACAAAATCGGGGCTATTAGAGGTGCTCGCCTGATAAGCCTTTTCCAAAGCCGGTTTTGCTGCCGGTTTTGCTGTTGGTTTTGCTGCCGGTTTTGCTGTTGGTTTTGCTGCCGGTTTTCTGCCGGTTTTGCTGTTGGTTTTGCTGCCGGTTTTGCTGTTGGTTTTGCTGCCGGTTTTGCTGCCGGTTTTGCTGTTGGTTTTGCTGCCGGTTTTGCTGTTGGTTTTGCTGCCGGTTTTGCTGCCGGTTTTGCTGTTGGTTTTGCTGCCGGTTTTGCTGTTGGTTTTGCTGTTGGTTTTGCTGCCGGTTTTGCTGCCGGTTTTGCTGCCGGTTTTGCTGCCGGTTTTGCTGCTGGTTTTGCTGCCGGTTTTGCTGCCGGTTTTGCTGTTGGTTTTGCTGCCGGTTTTGCTGCCGGTTTTGCTGCCGGTTTTGCTGCCGGTTTTGCTGCTGGTTTTGCTGCCGGTTTTGCTGCCGGGCTGCGCACATTGGCTGCCATGTCTGCAAATCTCTGCCTGTTCTGGTAAACTTCCTTCCAGGGCCCGACCTCCTTATACAGCTCGGCAATCTGCTGTTCTATCCCAGCGAGCTCCTTGCCCAGTTCATCCCATTTGTTTTTATTAGTAGCCTTCACTTTGCCTTCAGAAACTGCCATCCTGTTTGTAAAATATTTCAATGACAGCTGCACAGATTTCTTTCTGTTTTGTAAAGTAGCCAGTTCTTTCAAAGCATCAGCCACTCTTTCTGCAGTTATTGTTTCTTTAACTTCCCCTTTAAATCTTGCCTGTTTCTGGACAGCACCTTTACATGCAGCTCCTTTAATTGGCTTATGCACAATGCCGGTTCCAGGGCTCGCACCAGGGCTGCTGCCTTCTGAGCTCAGGGGAACTGGGGCAATGGTGGGAACTTCCTTCCCTCTCTCCTCTCCGCTGCTACAGGTGCTGGCTGCCCCATGGGCCGGAGATGTGGGTGTACCAGTGCCAGGGCTGGCGGCTGCACCCGGGGCCCCACTCTCCTGGCAAGCCGGCTGGGATACACACACAGAAGAGTGGATTGCTGATTCCTCCCCCGCCCCCACATGGCCAACTGATTCCAGCTGAGCTGCTGGAGAAGCTGCTGGGTTACAGGCCGGGGGTCCCTGCTGCTCACAGCTCTCACTCACACGCTGCTGGGGGGGATTCTGACAAAGGTTGGAATCACTTTGCGCAGTTTCATTATTATCAGTTTGTGTTACAGACACAGGTTTATTTACAGGCTCAGTCTCACTCACTGCCGGCAGCTCAGTAACAAACTCTGAATGAATTAAAGGCACAGTTTGTATTTCCATACCTTTGTGTTTGTGCTGCTTTATTTCTTCCTCAGATGCCAACTGTTGCTTCACTTGCTTTCCATCCACTTTTCCCTTTACCAAAGGATCAGCCGCTCTAGAGGGGGGGGCACTCTTTCCTGTTTTGCTTGGTTTGTGTTTTGCTGCCGGTTTCTGCCGGTTTTTGCTGTTGTGTTTGCTGCCGGTTTTGTCTTTGGTTTGCTGCCGTTTTCCTGCCGGTTTATGGCGTTGGTTTTGCTGCCTTTGCTGTTGTTGCTGCCGGTTTTGCTGCCGGGTTGCTGCTGGTTTTGCTGCCAGTTGCTGAGTTTGGGTGCTGCCGTTTTGCTGCGCTTTTGCTCCTTGGTTTTGCGGTTTGACTCGGTTGTTGCGTCTGCCGGTTTTGCAGTTGGTTTTGCTGCGGTTTTTGCTGTTGCTGCCGGTTTTCTGCCGTCTGCCGGTTTTGCTGCCGTTGCTGGTTTGTCTGGTTTCGGCGGTTTTGCTGCTTTCGTGTTTTGTGCGTTTTGCTGTGGTTTTTCTGCTTTCGCCTGGTTTGCTGTTGGTTCTGGCGTTTTGGCTCGTTGGTTTGCTCCGGTTTTTGCTGCTGGTTGTTTTGCTGCCGGTTTTGCTTTGCTGCGGTTTTGCTCTGCTGGTTTTGCTCTGGTTTTGCTGTGGTTTTTGCTGTGGTTTGCTGCTGGTTTGCTGCCGTGCGTTTGGCTGTCCGGTTTTGCTGCTTGGTTTGCTGTGGTTTTGCTCTGGTTGTTGCTGCTCGGTTTGCGCCGGTTTTGCTGCCGGTTTTGCTGCTGGTTTTGCTCCTGGTTTTGCTCCTGGTTTTGCTGCGTTTTGCTGTTGGTTTTGCTGCCGGTTTTGCTCCTGGTTTTGCTGCCGGTTTTGCTGTTGGTTTTGCTCCTGGTTTTGCTGCCGGTTTTGCTGTTGGTTTTGCTGTTGGTTTTGCTGCCGGTTTTGCTGTTGGTTTGCTGCCGGTTTGCTGTTGGTTTTGCTGTTGTTTTGCTCCTGGTTTTGCTGCCGGTTTTGCTGTTGGTTTTGCTGCCGGTTTTGCTGCCGGTTTTGCTGTTGGTTTTGCTGCCGGTTTTTGCTGCCGGTTTTGCTCCTGGTTTTGCTGCCGGTTTTGCTGCCGGTTTTGCTGCCGGTTTTGCTGCCGGTTTTGCTCCTGGTTTTGCTGCCGGTTTTGCTGCCGGTTTTGCTGCCGGTTTTGCTCCTGGTTTTGCTGCCGGTTTTGCTCCTGGTTTTGCTGCCGGTTTGCTGCCGGTTTTGCTGCCGGTTTTGCTCCTGGTTTTGCTGCCGGTTTTGCTGCGGTTTGTGCTGTTGGTTTTGCTGCCGGTTTTGCTGCCGGTTTTGCTGCCGGTTTTGCTCCTGGTTTTGCTGCCGGTTTTGCTGCCGGTTTTGCTGCCGGTTTTGCTCCCGGTTTTGCTGCCGGTTTTGCTGTTGGTTTTGCTGCCGGTTTTGCTCCTGGTTTTGCTGCCGGTTTTGCTCCTGGTTTTGCTGTTGGTTTGCGTTGGTTTTGCTGGTTTTGCTGTTGGTTTTGCTCCAGGTTTTGCTGTTGGTTTTGCTGTTGGTTTTGCTGTTGGTTTTGCTGCCGGTTTTGCTGCCGTGTTTGCTGTTGGTTTTGCTGCCGGTTTTGCTCCTGTTTTGCTGCCGGTTTTGCTGTTGTTTTGCTGCCGGTTTTGCAGTTGGTTTTGCTGCGGTTTTGCTGTTGGTTTTGCTGCCGGTTTTGCTGCCGGTTTTGCTGTTGGTTTTGCTGCCGGTTTTGCAGTTGGTTTTGCTGCGGTTTTGCTGTTGTTTTGCTGCTGGTTTTGGCTGCCGGTTTTGCTGTTAGGTTTTGCTGTTGGTTTTGCTGCCGGTTTTGCTGCCGATTTTGCTGCCGGTTTTGCCGCCGGTTTTGCCGCCGGTTTTGCCGGCCGGTTTTGCTGGGTTTTTGCTGTTGGGTTTTCTGCCGGTTTTGCCGCCGGTTTTTGCCGCCGGTTTTGCCGCCGGTTTTGCTGCCGGTTTTGCTGCGTTTTGCTGCCGGGCTGCGCACATTGGGCTTGCCATGTCTGCAAATCTCTGCCTGTTCTGGTAAACTTCCTTCCAGGGCCCGACCTCCTTATACAGCTCGGCAATCTGCTGTTCTATCCCAGCGAGCTCCTTGCCCAGTTCATCCCATTTGTTTTTATTAGTAGCCTTCACTTTGCCTTCAGAAACTGCCATCCTGTTTGTAAAATATTTCAATGACAGCTGCACAGATTTCTTTCTGTTTTGTAAAGTAGCCAGTTCTTTCAAAGCATCAGCCACTCTTTCTGCAGTATTGTTTCTTTAACTTCCCCTTTAAATCTTGCCTGTTTCTGGACAGCACCTTTACATGCAGCTCCTTTAATTGGCTTATGCACAATGCCGGTTCCAGGGCTCGCACCAGGGCTGCTGCCTTCTGAGCTCAGGGGAACTGGGGCAATGGTGGGAACTTCCTTCCCTCTCTCCTCTCCGCTGCTACAGGTGCTGGCTGCCCCATGGGCCGGAGATGTGGGTGTACCAGTGCCAGGGCTGGCGGCTGCACCCGGGGCCCCACTCTCCTGGCAAGCCGGCTGGGATACACACACAGAAGAGTGGATTGCTGATTCCTCCCCCGCCCCCACATGGCCCAACTGATTCCAGCTGAGCTGCTGGAGAAGCTGCTGGGTTACAGGCCGGGGGTCCCTGCTGCTCACAGCTCTCACTCACACGCTGCTGGGGGGGATTCTGACAAAGGTTGGAATCACTTTGCGCAGTTTCATTATTATCAGTTTGTGTTACAGACACAGGTTTATTTACAGGCTCAGTCTCACTCACTGCCGGCAGCTCAGTAACAAACTCTGAATGAATTAAAGGCACAGTTTGTATTTCCATACCTTTGTGTTTGTGCTGCTTTATTTCTTCCTCAGATGCCAACTGTTGCTTCACTTGCTTTCCATCCACTTTTCCCTTTACCAAAGGATCAGCCGCTCTAGGGGGGGTGATCTTCCCCTGGGGGGCCCCTCTGCGGGCTTCCACCTCCTGAGCACGGGCTGCTGCTGCATTTCTCTGCCTTTGCCTCCTGGTCTCTTCCACAGACTTCTCCACTTCCATCTCACTCTCGCTGCTGGTTTTCCCCCTAGGTGTTCTTGGGGTCCCAACAGACGATGATCTGAGTCTTGGCCTTGCACTTACAGCCACATGGCTAGGCCCCAAAGCCTGGGCCTCAGTTTTGCAGGCAGCCCGACCAGCCCTAGCAGGGCCTGGGCTTGCTCCAGACATCCACAGACCTCACTGAAACACGTCTGCTTACAATGGGGGGATCAGATAGGATCTGTGCCACTGTGACAGAATGCTCTGTTATACAGATAGCTAGAATCTCAGCCATAAAGCAGGGCAGGACTGCTGCTTACAATGGGGGGGGGGATCAGATAGGATCTGTGCCACTGTGACAGAATGCTCTGTTATACAGATAGCTAGAATCTCAGCCATAAAGCAGGGCAGGACTGCTCCTTACAATGGGGGGGGGGATCAGATAGGATCTGTGCCACTGTGACAGAATGCTCTGTTATACAGATAGCTAGAATCTCAGCCATAAAGCAGGGCAGGACTGCTGCTTACAATGGGGGGGATCAGATAGGATCTGTGCCACTGTGACAGAATGCTCTGTTATACAGATAGCTAGAATCTCAGCCATAAAGCAGGGCAGGACTGCTGCTTACAATGGGGGGGATCAGATAGGATCTGTGCCACTGTGACAGAATGCTCTGTTATACAGATAGCTAGAATCTCAGCCATAAAGCAGGGCAGGACCGCTGCTTACAATGGGGGGATCAGATAGGATCTGTGCCACTGTGACAGAATGCTCTGTTATACAGATAGCTAGAATCTCAGCCATAAAGCAGGGCAGGACTGCTGCTTACAATGGGGGGGATCAGATAGGATCTGTGCCACTGTGACAGAATGCTCTGTTATACAGATAGCTAGAATCTCAGCCATAAAGCAGGGCAGGACTGCTGCTTACAATGGGGGGATCAGATAGGATCTGTGCCACTGTGACAGAATGCTCTGTTATACAGATAGCTAGAATCTCAGCCATAAAGCAGGGCAGGACTGCTGCTTACAATGGGGGGATCAGATAGGATCTGTGCCACTGTGACAGAATGCTCTGTTATACAGATAGCTAGAATCTCAGCCATAAAGCAGGGCAGGACTGCTGCTTACAATGGGGGGATCAGATAGGATCTGTGCCACTGTGACAGAATGCTCTGTTATACAGATAGCTAGAATCTCAGCCATAAAGCAGGGCAGGGCTGCTGCTTACAATGGGGGGATCAGATAGGATCTGTGCCACTGTGACAGAATGCTCTGTTATACAGATAGCTAGAATCTCAGCCATAAAGCAGGACAGGACTGCTGCTTACAATGGGGGGATCAGATAGGATCTGTGCCACTGTGACAGAATGCTCTGTTATACAGATAGCTAGAATCTCAGCCATAAAGCAGGGCAGGACTGCTGCTTACAATGGGGGGATCAGATAGGATCTGTGCCACTGTGACAGAATGCTCTGTTATACAGATAGCTAGAATCTCAGCCATAAAGCAGGGCAGGACTGCTGCTTACAATGGGGGGATCAGATAGGATCTGTGCCACTGTGACAGAATGCTCTGTTATACAGATAGCTAGAATCTCAGCCATAAAGCAGGGCAGGACTGCTGCTTACAATGGGGGGGATCAGATAGGATCTGTGCCACTGTGACAGAATGCTCTGTTATACAGATAGCTAGAATCTCAGCCATAAAGCAGGGCAGGACTGCTGCTTACAATGGGGGGGGGATCAGATAGGATCTGTGCCACTGTGACAGAAAGCTCTGTTATACAGATAGCTAGAATCTCAGCCATAAAGCAGGGCAGGACTGCTGCTTACAATGGGGGGGGGGGATCAGATAGGATCTGTGCCACTGTGACAGAATGCTCTGTTATACAGATAGCTAGAATCTCAGCCATAAAGCAGGGCAGGACTGCTGCTTACAATGGGGGGATCAGATAGGATCTGTGCCACTGTGACAGAATGCTCTGTTATACAGATAGCTAGAATCTCAGCCATAAAGCAGGGCAGGACTGCTGCTTACAATGGGGGGGGGGATCAGATAGGATCTGTGCCACTGTGACAGAAATGCTCTGTTATACAGATAGCTAGAATCTCAGCCATAAAGCAGGGCAGGACTGCTGCTTACAATGGGGGGATCAGATAGGATCTGTGCCACTGTGACAGAATGCTCTGTTATACAGATAGCTAGAATCTCAGCCATAAAGCAGGGCAGGACTGCTGCTTACAATGGGGGGGATAGGATCTGTGCCACTGTGACAGAATGCTCTGTTATACAGATAGCTAGAATCTCAGCCATAAAGCAGGGCAGGACTGCTGCTTACAATGGGGGGATCAGATAGGATCTGTGCCACTGTGACAGAATGCTCTGTTATACAGATAGCTAGAATCTCAGCCATGAAGCAGGGCAGGACTGCTGCTTACAATGGGGGGATCAGATAGGATCTGTGCCACTGTGACAGAATGCTCTGTTATACAGATAGCTAGAATCTCAGCCATAAAGCAGGGCAGGACTGCTGCTTACAATGGGGGGATCAGATAGGATCTGTGCCACTGTGACAGAAATGCTCTGTTATACAGATAGCTAGAATCTCAGCCATAAAGCAGGGCAGGACTGCTGCTTACAATGGGGGGGGATAGGATCTGTGCCACTGTGACAGAATGCTCTGTTATACAGATAGCTAGAATCTCAGCCATAAAGCAGGGCAGGACTGCTGCTTACAATGGGGGGATCAGATAGGATCTGTGCCACTGTGACAGAATGCTCTGTTATACAGATAGCTAGAATCTCAGCCATAAAGCAGGGCAGGACTGCTGCTTACAATGGGGGGATCAGATAGGATCTGTGCCACTGTGACAGAATGCTCTGTTATACAGATAGCTAGAATCTCAGCCATAAAGCAGGGCAGGACTGCTGCTTACAATGGGGGGATCAGATAGGATCTGTGCCACTGTGACAGAATGCTCTGTTATACAGATAGCTAGAATCTCAGCCATAAAGCAGGGCAGGACTGCTGCTTACAATGGGGGGATCAGATAGGATCTGTGCCACTGTGACAGAATGCTCTGTTATACAGATAGCTAGAATCTCAGCCATAAAGCAGGGCAGGACTGCTGCTTACAATGGGGGGGATCAGATAGGGATTTTTATTAAGAAATTAAAACATAAAACAGAAAATCAAACTTTCAATTACATATCAAAATGAAAATTCAATTACATAACATCAAAATGACATTTTAATTAAATAACATCCGAAGATTGCACCCATGTGAAATCCACCTCCCTCCACAGTTTAGCATTGTCCTTGTTAATGCCAATTTCTTTGAAACGGATGAAAAACAGTTCCCTCAAGATTCTTTTAACTGTTGGATCAATAGTTCCATCCTCCCCCCCGAAAGATTTACTGCACCTCATTATCCACAAAAAGTATCTAATGACAGTGAAAATCACAAAAAAGGTCTCATTATCCAAAGGATGCTTTCCCCTTACCAGCCCATACGCCCTTTCCCCATACGTGTGCCGACAGAACCTTCCAATTTTCAAAACTGACAGGACTTCATTATACAGAGCCCGAGATACCGAGCACTCTAATAAAAAGTGATTTGTGGTCTCTTCCACTTGGCACCCCCAGGGGCAGAGCCTGTTTACCACACTCAGATAGCTCAGATTGCCCCTAAGGAAGAGTTTCCCCTGGAAAGCCAGCCAGGCGTTATCCAGGAACTTGCCGGGGAGCCTATGGCCATTCAGGAACTTCAGGCAAGTTTTCATCTGCTCAGTTGTACAGTCTTTCAGGACTGGGGCAGAGATAAAAAAGGAATTCAATACAGACTCATATAACTGCTTCCTGGTAAGATTCCCTATTGCCCCAAAGTCCAAATTCCACTTCTTTATCAGCTTTAAGCCTAAAACTAAATGCTGTGGAAAGTACCCCCCCTAATCCGGACCCCCTTCACTCTACCGCCCTCCATCCAGTCTCTGATAAAAGGCGAAACCCAGGACCTGACACAGTTCTCCCACAGAGAACACGTCCTTTGGCCCAGATTCCCAAAATTAAATTTCAGGAAAATGGTGCCAAAGAACGCGATTGGACAAACCATCCCTAACCCCCCCTCTTTTCTCTGCAGGAAAGTGACCCCTCTTTTTACTGGGTTCAGTCTGCTCCCCCAGAGCATCTGAAAGAACAGACTGTAGAGCCGAGCAGAGAGAGATTCTGGCAGGGGAAACACATAGGCAACAAAAAGAAACAACGGGATCAGAAAAGTCTTGATCAAATTAACCCTTTCTCTATAGGTCAGCTTCCAAGATTTCCAGCGCTGAACTTTTGCCAAACCAGCATCCAGTTTCTCTTCCCAATTTAACAGACCATTATCATTCCTCCCGAATTTAACTCCCAAGATTTTTACCTGCTCTGGGGCTACTGGGAAATTACCAACCTGAAAAGCTGGTTCCCCTTCTAGAACCCAAAAAGCTTCCGACTTTTCCCGATTGACAGAGGAGCCAGAGGCCCCCGAGTAACTTCTGATGCAATCAGTGACCACTTCAACCTCCGCCTGCTTAGAAACGATCACTGACACATCATCCGCATAGGCAACAAACCTGAGGGGCTGCCCGCCGGGCACACAGACCCCCTCCAAGCCTTTCCTCTCCAGCATCCTCAGGAAGGGATCCAGAGCGAATACATAGAGAAGAGGACTCAGAGGGCAGCCCTGCCGCACCCCGGCCCCAACCTCAAAGTCTTCACCTTGCCAACCGTTAATCAATGGGAAGCTTTTTGCCCCTTCATACAAAACTTTAATCCAACTAATGAATCTGCCCGGGATGCCGTATTTAGACAAAACAGCCCATAGATAATCATGGTTAACATTATCAAAAGCTTTTGTCTGATCCAGAGACAACAGATACTTACCCCAACCATGAGCTTTGCATGACTCCAAGGCTTCCCTTATAGTAAGGATCGCCCCAAAGATGCTCCGCCCCTTCACCGTGCAGAACTGACAGGACGATAATAAAGTGCCTGAAAATAAAATTAACCGGGAAAAAAGGATCTTTGCCAGAATCTTCTATCGGAGTTGAGAAGGGCAATCGGCCTCCAGTTCTCAATCCTCTCATCATCCTTCCCCTTTGACAGCAGAATCAGGGCAGAGCACCTCATTGACTCACACAACCCACTCCCCAGACATCCATTAAAGATCTTTGTTAACACCGGGACTAACAGCTCCTTAAAGGTCTTATAGAATTCTGCTGTAAGCCCATCAGGCCCAGGAGCTTTCTTGTTGTTTAACTTATCAATCGCACCCTCCACCTCCTCTTCCCCAATATCTGCTGTCAAAGTAGAGAAATCCAAATTAGCTGTATCAGGTCCTGGGGTCGCCCTTAAGAAGCTTTCAGTCCTTTCCCTCTCCAAAGCCTTACGTCTGAACAAGCCGGCATAGTACGACCTTACAACTCTGAGGATACCCTCCCTGGATTTCTGCAAACTTCCCTCAGAATCAATAAGGCCCAGTCACCTGCTTTTTCTTAAAGGTCTCTCTACAGTTCTGGAAAGGGTCCGGGGAGTTTTTTGCCCCAAAATCCCTTTCCAGAACCATAGAGTCCTGGCGACTGTACTGATGCTGCTTCATCAGAGTTTTCAACTGGGCAATTTTCTCCCCCACCACCCCGGCCGAAATTAAGGTTTCCAACTTCTTTCTCAGAGACTGGTATGTTCTAGATCTTATACCCTCCCTTTTAACAGATAGTTTTGTGAAGAAGGTTCGGATTTCTTCTTTTGTACCCTCCCACCACTGTTGGATTGAATCAAAGAAGTCCAGCTTCGACCACTGGGCCTCAAAAAAACTCCTAAAAGAGCCATTCCTTGCAGCTTCCTTCAATGACTCAAATCCAAGTCTCCACAACCCTCTACCCCTTCTCGGGAGCTCTGACATCCCATATTTAAAGGAAACCATTAAATGGTCTGAAAAATCTACCAATGTTTCCTTTACATCTGAAAAAGTATCTCTCTCTTTAACAAAAACCAAATCTATGCGACTACTACGGTTTGCACAAAAATAAGTATGGACACCCTTCCTCCCATTCCAGGTCGCCACATCCACCAGCCCCGCCTGCCTGATAATATTAGACAAAAAGGCCCCTTCATATTTATTATATTTACCTGTCCTGTCCCCTGGCTTCAGGACTTCATTAAAATCCCCAGCCAGAATGACAGGACAAGAAACACACAAAAAAGGTTTAATTTCGCCTAACAGTTCTTTCCTCTCTGCTATCGTATGTGGCCCATAAACATTAATCAGCCTAAACGTCTCACCCTGAAAATGAACATCTAGGAGTATACAGCGTCCTATTCTGATCTCCAAAAAACGTTTGATTTTAAGATCAAAATGACCTTTAAAAAAGAATTCCCACCCCCCCTGCAGATTCCTCTGCAATAGACCAAAAAGAGGGTCCAAATTGCCATTCTCTTTTAGCATTAAACATTTCTGTCCCATCAGTTAACCTTGTTTCTTGTAAGAAAAGAACATCAAAATTAGATTTCCCTAAAAAATCATAAACTTCAGCCCTTGTTTTATGGTTCTTTATACTACACACGTTGATAGTACAAAAATGAATCACTTGTTTTGACATTTTGGAGATTTAGCCAGCCTACCCTCCTTCCCCTCTCCAAATCTCTTATACTGAGGCTTCCCTAATCCACTTGAAGGGCCACCGTCTTTCTCAAAAACTCATTTCCATCTATAGATTCCCTTTCCTCATCACTTTCTGTCCGACCTTTCCTTTTCTTCCCCTGATCCTCAGTTATCTCCATTTCTACATGGGAAGGGACCTGTTCTTCAATTTCACAATTCATTTCTTCTGTCACAAGAGGCAAGAAGCCTTGGATTTCCTTTTTCCCTTCTTCTTTTTCTGCTTCTTCCCTGTTTCTTTCCCATGCTCCCTCTCTTCATCCTGCAACCTGCTTAACTCTTCCTCTTCTTCCTCAGCCATATCCCCCCAAGATTTCCCATCAGGGAGTTCAAACCTATTAGAGGTTTCAATATTTGTTTGGAAAACCATCTTGCCTACCCTCTTCCCTTGTTTTCTTTCCTACCTCCTCCCATCCTTCTTTCTCAACCTCCACTTCCCTTCTTATCCCTTCTCCCCCATCCTTCTCAATAGTCTGGGACAAAACTTCCCCACCTTCCTTCCTGTTAGTGATTTCCTCACATACACCCACCTCCACCCTGGGTACATCCTCCTGAAAAACTCTTTTTCAATTCTAGGGCATTTCCTTACAATATTGTGCCAGGCTTCTGGGCATTCCCGGTGCGTATGTCCCAAATCATTACAAGGTTGCACCTTACCTTATTGCATTCCTTACTAACATGCCCCTGAGCCCCACATAATGCACAAACTTTGAGAGTGCAATCATTGGCCAGATGACGCTTTGAGCCACACTTGAAACACTGCTTGGGTTGTCCTGGATAAAAACAGACACCCCTCTCCTTTCCGATAAAGAAAGAGTTTGGGAGATGCTTGGTAACATTATTAGATACATCCAATCTCACTTGTACTTTCCATCCCACAATCCAGAAACCCTCCTCATTATATAACCTTGTCAGTGGCGCCAGGACCTTACATTGGCGCTTAAGCCAGACCAAAACATCTTCCGGGGGAATTGATTCATTTTTAAAAATGACAGTGACGTTCTTAACTTCTGGCTTTGAAAACAGGTATGGCCCTGAAACCTTCCCACTCTGGGGATCTTCCCTTCTCCTGATAGAGACTCCAAAATCTATCCAAACCTTGTGGTAATTTAAAACTTACTTCAAATTCCACATCAGACACTGTTATAAAGGCATTAACATCAGAAGGTGTAAAACCCATTGACTCCTTTATCAAATTCTTGCAGATATACCTACTGCCTGGCATCTTTTCCTTCTCCCCATCCCATTTAATCTTAACTACATTATCCTTTTAAACACAGGCCCATCAAAAAGAGTCTCTTGTTGCCTTGCAAAAAATCTTCTTTTTCCCAAAACCCTTTACTTCCTTGATCCTCTCCCCTGCATTTGACACTTCCATTGACTTAGTAGGATTTGCCACTTCATTTGCTTTACCCAAAACATTATCAGGAGTTACCAGCATATTATTCCCATTATCCACAGAACATGCAGAAACAATGGGGTTAGAAGGGTTGGAGGTAGGGGGGTTAGAGGTAGGGGGGTTAGAGGTAGGGGGGTTAGAGGTAGGGGGGTTAGAGGTAGAAATAGAATCAGAGGGGACATCAGAGGGTTTAGGTACAGACATAACAGCAGATTGCCCTTTCCCTGTTCCCTCCTCCTCCCCCCTAAGCACAAAATCCATATACATTGCTTCAAATGATTTCCCCCCTTTACCAGCCTGTTGCATTTCATCAAAACGAGTTCTGTTTTTAAACACCTCTTCCCAGGGTTTAATTAACAGCATAGTTTGCTCAATTTCCCCATCAGCCTCCTCCAACTCTTTATTTATTATAGCAAGTTTTCTTATTCCTAAAGCTCTAGCTTCCCCTTTAGCAAACTTAATGTTAGCAATCCCCCTCTCAATATCCCTCTCCAAAGCTCTCTTTTTGTCTTTAAGAAAGTTCACAGTCCTTAGAGCTTTAGCAATCACCATAGGGTCAGGATTCTCTCCAGCAGCAAGTGCCTCGTTAGCACAATTAGTATCAGTCTCTTTACTCACAGCAGTAACAGTCTCTATACAGGCTGAAAATGTCTCTTTAGCAGCAGCACAAACAGTCTTTAAATCAGCAGAAATAACAGTATTATCAGCAGCAGAAAGTGAGTCAGTAGCAGTGAGTGGATCAGCAGGAATAGCGGCCCCACCAGTAGAAGCCACAGCAGCAGAATAAGACATTTTAGCTTTCGCTATAGTAGCAGTTGGATTCCCAGCAGTAACACAGTCCTTGCTCACCTGCCCAAAGCCCCTTCCCCACCTCCACTCCAGGCTCCTCTGCACAATCCAAAGCCCCCTCTGCCACCGCCATAGCCAGATTCTCACAGGCGCAATTAGCAGCATTTTCAGCAGCCGCATTAGCATTATGCGTGCCCTCCGCAGGACACAACTCCCAGCATGCACTGCTAGCCTCCCGATGCTTTAGCTCCACACAGACAGGCCCCGCAGGCACATTGCTGGATCTCTCTGCTCTCCCAGCTGCCATTACTTTACTTGCACCAAAACTCCCCGCTCCTCCCGGGGGTCTCAGGTTCCACACTGTCACCCCCCAACAGGTCACTGGAGGATAATTGCGCAGGGGTCTCACACAACTGACTATTGGTGGCACTTTGAGGGGTTTCAGAGCCAGACATAGGGATGGGAGGCATACTCAGGGGGGGGGACATGCTTGTTTGTGGGTCAGGCTCATCAGGCAACAAAACTGGAGTTCTTTCCAAATCTTCTGATATTGTTTGTGAAAAGGATTCATTCATATCCTCCTCCTCCATGCTGCTTCCACTATCTTCCCTTCCTCCCACCTTCTTTCTCTTGGGCTTAGCTTTACTTACTTCACTTTCTGCCGCCATTTTCTGGCTTGAGCCTTTCCTTCCAGAAACAACAGCTTTCTTTTCATTCCTCACACGAAGAGAAAATCTTCTTTTCATTTTCCACAACAATAAAGAAACAGTTTTTTTGTTTTCTTTTTAAGCCCAAACCGGGAAACAAACAGCCCCCCAGACCCTTACAGGGCCTGGGGAAGAGTTCACCTCACAGGAGCTCCTCACAGCACCTCCACTCAGCGAGAGTGTGGCTTACACTGAGGGATCAGATAGGATCTGTGCCACTGTGACAGAATGCTCTGTTATACAGATAGCTAGAATCTCAGCCATAAAGCAGGGCAGGACTGCTGCTTACAATGGGGGATCAGATAGGATCTGTGCCACTCGTACAGGGAATGCTCTGTTATACAGATAGCTAGAATCTCAGCCATAAGCAGGGCAGGACTGACATGCTTAC
>NC_030682.2:512913-598502 GCF_000004195.4 Xenopus tropicalis
AATGGGGGATCAGATAGGATCTGTGCCACTGTGACAGAATGCTCTGTTATACAGATAGCTAGAATCTCAGCCATAAAGCAGGGCAGGACTGCTGCTTACAATGGGGGGATCAGATAGGATCTGTGCCACTGTGACAGAATGCTCTGTTATACAGATAGCTAGAATCTCAGCATAAAGCAGGGCAGGACTGCTGCTTACAATGGGGGGATCAGATAGGATCTGTGCCACTGTGAAGAATGCTCTGTTATACAGATAGCTAGAATCTCAGCCATAAAGCAGGGCAGGACTGCTGCTTACAATGGGGGGATCAGATAGGATCTGTGCCACTGTGACAGAATGCTCTGTTATACAGATAGCTAGAATCTCAGCCATAAAGCAGGGCAGGACTGCTGCTTACAATGGGGGGGATCAGATAGGATCTGTGCCACTGTGACAGAATGCTCTGTTATACAGATAGCTAGAATCTCAGCCATAAAGCAGGGCAGGACTGCTGCTTACAATGGGGGGGGATCAGATAGGATCTGTGCCACTGTGACAGAATGCTCTGTTATACAGATAGCTAGAATCTCAGCCATAAAGCAGGGCAGGACTGCTGCTTACAATGGGGGGATCAGATAGGGATTTTTATTAAGAAATTAAAACATAAAACAGAAAATCAAACTTCAATTACATAACATCAAAAAAGAAAATTCAATTACATAACATCAAAATGACATTTTAATTAAATAACATCCGAAGATTGCACCCATGTGAAATCCACCTCCCTCCACAGTTTAGCATTGTCCTTGTTAATGCCAATCTCTTTGAGACGGATGAAATACAGTTCCCTCAAGATTCTTTTAACTGTTGGATCAATAGTTCCATCCTCCCCCCCGAAAGATTTACTGCACCTCATTATCCACAAAAAGTATCTAATGACAGTGAAAATCACAAAAAAGGTCTCATTATCCAAAGGATGCTTTCCCCTTACCAGCCCATACGCCCTTTCCCCATACGTGTGCCGACAGAACCTTCCAATTTTTCAAAACTGACAGGACTTCATTATACAGAGCCCGAGATACCGAGCACTCTAATAAAAAGTGATTTGTGGTCTCTTCCACTTGGCACCCCCAGGGGCAGAGCCTGTTTACCACACTCAGATAGCTCAGATTGCCCCTAAGGAAGAGTTTCCCCTGGAAAGCCAGCCAGGCGTTATCCAGGAACTTGCCGGGGAGCCTATGGCCATTCAGGAACTTCAAGCAAGTTTTCATCTGCTCAGTTGTACAGTCTTTCAGGACTGGGGCAGAGATAAAAAAGGAATTCAATACAGACTCATATAACTGCTTCCTGGTAAGATTCCCTATTGCCCCAAAGTCCAAATTCCACTTCTTTATCAGCTTTAAGCCTAAAACTAAATGCTGTGGAAAGTACCCCCCCCTAATCCGGACCCCCTTCACTCTACCGCCCTCCATCCAGTCTCTGATAAAAGGCGAAACCCAGGACCTGACACAGTTCTCCCACAGAGAACACGTCCTTTGGCCCAGATTCCCAAAATTAAATTTCAGGAAAATGGTGCCAAAGAACGCGATTGGACAAACCATCCCTAACCCCCCCTCTTTTCTCTGCAGGAATGTGACCCCTCTTTTTACTGGGTTCAGTCTGCTCCCCAGAGCATCTGAAAGAACAGACTGTAGAGCCGAGCAGAGAGAGATTCTGGCAGGGGAAACACATAGGCAACAAAAAGAAACAACGGGATCAGAAAAGTCTTGATCAAATTAACCCTTTCTCTATAGGTCAGCTTCCAAGATTTCCAGCGCTGAACTTTTGCCAAACCAGCATCCAGTTTCTCTTCCCAATTTAACAGACCATTATCATTCCTCCCGAATTTAACTCCCAAGATTTTTACCTGCTCTGGGGCTACTGGGAAATTACCAACCTGAAAAGCTGGTTCCCCTTCTAGAACCCAAAAAGCTTCCGACTTTTCCCGATTGACAGAGGAGCCAGAGGCCCCCGAGTAACTTCTGATGCAATCAGTGACCACTTCAACCTCCGCCTGCTTAGAAACGATCACTGACACATCATCCGCATAGGCAACAAACCTGAGGGGCTGCCCGCCGGGCACACAGACCCCCTCCAAGCCTTTCCTCTCCAGCATCCTCAGGAAGGGATCCAGAGCGAATACATAGAGAAGAGGACTCAGAGGGCAGCCCTGCCGCACCCCGGCCCCAACCTCAAAGTCTTCACCTTGCCAACCGTTAATCAATGGGAAGCTTTTTTGCCCCTTCATACAAAACTTTAATCCAACTAATGAATCTGCCCGGGATGCCGTATTTAGACAAAACAGCCCATAGATAATCATGGTTAACATTATCAAAAGCTTTTGTCTGATCCAGAGACAACAGATACTTACCCCAACCATGAGCTTTGCATGACTCCAAGGCTTCCCTTATAGTAAGGATCGCCCCAAAGATGCTCCGCCCCTTCACCGTGCAGAACTGACAGGACGATAATAAAGTGCCTGAAAATAAAATTAACCGGGAAAAAAGGATCTTTGCCAGAATCTTTCTATCGGAGTTGAGAAGGGCAATCGGCCTCCAGTTCTCAATCCTCTCATCATCCTTCCCCTTTGACAGCAGAATCAGGGCAGAGCACCTCATTGACTCACACAACCCACTCCCCAGACATCCATTAAAGATCTTTGTTAACACCGGGACTAACAGCTCCTTAAAGGTCTTATAGAATTCTGCTGTAAGCCCATCAGGCCCAGGAGCTTTCTTGTTGTTTAACTTATCAATCGCACCCTCCACCTCCTCTTCCCCAATATCTGCTGTCAAAGTAGAGA
Source organism: Xenopus tropicalis (assembly GCF_000004195.4). Classification (NCBI taxonomy): domain Eukaryota; kingdom Metazoa; phylum Chordata; class Amphibia; order Anura; family Pipidae; genus Xenopus; species Xenopus tropicalis. The sequence goes on from NC_030682.2 coordinate 515,735, forward strand.
AATCCAAATTAGCTGTATCAGGTCCTGGGGTCGCCCTTAAGAAGCTTTCAGTCCTTTCCCTCTCCAAAGCCTTACGTCTGAACAAGCCGGCATAGTACGACCTTACAACTCTGAGGATACCCTCCCTGGATTTCTGCAAACTTCCCTCAGAATCAATAAGGCCAGTCACCTGCTTTTTCTTAAAGGTCTCTCTACAGTTCTGGAAAGGGTCCGGGGAGTTTTTTGCCCCAAAATCCCTTTCCAGAACCATAGAGTCCTGGCGACTGTACTGATGCTGCTTCATCAGAGTTTTCAACTGGGCAATTTTCTCCCCCACCACCCCCGGCCGAAATTAAGGTTTCCAACTTCTTTCTCAGAGACTGGTATGTTCTAGATCTTATACCCTCCCTTTTAACAGATAGTTTTGTGAAGAAGGTTCGGATTTCTTCTTTTGTACCCTCCCACCACTGTTGGATTGAATCAAAGAAGTCCAGCTTCGACCACTGGGCCTCAAAAAAACTCCTAAAAGAGCCATTCCTTGCAGCTTCCTTCAATGACTCAAATCCAAGTCTCCACAACCCTCTACCCCTTCTCGGGAGCTCTGACATCCCATATTTAAAGGAAACCATTAAATGGTCTGAAAAATCTACCAATGTTTCCTTTACATCTGAAAAAGTATCTCTCTCTTTAACAAAAACCAAATCTATGCGACTACTACGGTTTGCACAAAAATAAGTATGGACACCCTTCCTCCCATTCCAGGTCGCCACATCCACCAGCCCCGCCTGCCTGATAATATTAGACAAAAAGGCCCCTTCATATTTATTATATTTACCTGTCCTGTCCCCTGGCTTCAGGACTTCATTAAAATCCCCAGCCAGAATGACAGGACAAGAAACACACAAAAAAGGTTTAATTTCGCCTAACAGTTCTTTCCTCTCTGCTATCGTATGTGGCCCATAAACATTAATCAGCCTAAACGTCTCACCCTGAAAATGAACATCTAGGAGTATACAGCGTCCTATTCTGATCTCCAAAAAACGTTTGATTTTAAGATCAAAATGACCTTTAAAAAGAATTCCCACCCCCCTGCAGATTCCTCTGCAATAGACCAAAAAGAGGGTCCAAATTGCCATTCTCTTTTAGCATTAAACATTTCTGTCCCATCAGTTAACCTTGTTTCTTGTAAGAAAAGAACATCAAATTAGATTTCCCTAAAAAATCATAAACTTCAGCCCTTGTTTTATGGTTCTTTATACTACACACGTTGATAGTACAAAAATGAATCACTTGTTTTGACATTTTGGAGATTTAGCCAGCCTACCCTCCTTCCCCTCTCCAAATCTCTTATACTGAGGCTTCCCTAATCCACTTGAAGGGCCACCGTCTTTCTCAAAAAACTCATTTCCATCTATAGATTCCCTTTCCTCATCACTTTCTGTCCGACCTTTCCTTTTCTTCCCCTGATCCTCAGTTATCTCCATTTCTACATGGGAAGGGACCTGTTCTTCAATTTCACAATTCATTTCTTCTGTCACAAGAGGCAAAGAAGCCTTGGATTTCCTTTTTCCCTTCTTCTTTTTCTGCTTCTTCCCTGTTTCTTTCCCATGCTCCCTCTCTTCATCCTGCAACCTGCTTAACTCTTCCTCTTCTTCCTCAGCCATATCCCCCCAAGATTTCCCATCAGGGAGTTCAAACCTATTAGAGGTTTCAATATTTGTTTGGAAAACCATCTTGCCTACCCTCTTCCTTGTTTTCTTTCCTACCTCCTCCCATCCTTCTTTCTCAACCTCCACTTCCCTTCTTATCCCTTCTCCCCCATCCTTCTCAATAGTCTGGGACAAAACTTCCCCACCTTCCTTCCTGTTAGTGATTTCCTCACATACACCCACCTCCACCCTGGGTACATCCTCCTGAAAAAACTCTTTTTCAATTCTAGGGCATTTCCTTACAATATTGTGCCAGGCTTCTGGGCATTCCCGGTGCGTATGTCCCAAATCATTACAAAGGTTGCACCTTACCTTATTGCATTCCTTACTAACATGCCCCTGAGCCCCACATAATGCACAAACTTTGAGAGTGCAATCATTGGCCAGATGACGCTTTGAGCCACACTTGAAACACTGCTTGGGTTGTCCTGGATAAAAACAGACACCCCTCTCCTTTCCGATAAAGAAAGAGTTTGGGAGATGCTTGGTAACATTATTAGATACATCCAATCTCACTTGTACTTTCCATCCCACAATCCAGAAACCCTCCTCATTATATAACCTTGTCAGTGGCGCCAGGACCTTACATTGGCGCTTAAGCCAGACCAAAACATCTTCCGGGGGAATTGATTCATTTTTAAAAATGACAGTGACGTTCTTAACTTCTGGCTTTGAAACAGGTATGGCCCTGAAACCTTCCCACTCTGGGGATCTTCCCTTCTCCTGATAGAGACTCCAAAATCTATCCAAACCTTGTGGTAATTTAAAACTTACTTCAAATTCCACATCAGACACTGTTATAAAGGCATTAACATCAGAAGGTGTAAAACCCATTGACTCCTTTATCAAATTCTTGCAGATATACCTACTGCCTGGCATCTTTTCCTTCTCCCCATCCCATTTAATCTTAACTACATTTATCCTTTTAAACACAGGCCCATCAAAAAGAGTCTCTTGTTGCCTTGCAAAAAATCTTCTTTTTTCCCAAAACCCTTTACTTCCTTGATCCTCTCCCCCTGCATTTGACACTTCCATTGACTTAGTAGGATTTGCCACTTCATTTGCTTTACCCAAAACATTATCAGGAGTTACCAGCATATTATTCCCATTATCCACAGAACATGCAGAAACAATGGGGTTAGAAGGGTTGGAGGTAGGGGGTTAGAGGTAGGGGGGTTAGAGGTAGGGGGGTTAGAGGTAGGGGGGTTAGAGGTAGAAATAGAATCAGAGGGGACATCAGAGGGTTTAGGTACAGACATAACAGCAGATTGCCCTTTCCCTGTTCCCTCCTCCTCCCCCCTAAGCACAAAATCCATATACATTGCTTCAAATGATTTCCCCCCTTTACCAGCCTGTTGCATTTCATCAAAACGAGTTCTGTTTTTAAACACCTCTTCCCAGGGTTTAATTAACAGCATAGTTTGCTCAATTTCCCCATCAGCCTCCTCCAACTCTTTATTTATTATAGCAAGTTTTCTTATTCCTAAAGCTCTAGCTTCCCCTTTAGCAAACTTAATGTTAGCAATCCCCCTCTCAATATCCCTCTCCAAAGCTCTCTTTTTGTCTTTAAGAAAGTTCACAGTCCTTAGAGCTTTAGCAATCACCATAGGGTCAGGATTCTCTCCAGCAGCAAGTGCCTCGTTAGCACAATTAGTATCAGTCTCTTTACTCACAGCAGTAACAGTCTCTATACAGGCTGAAAATGTCTCTTTAGCAGCAGCACAAACAGTCTTTAAATCAGCAGAAATAACAGTATTATCAGCAGCAGAAAGTGAGTCAGTAGCAGTGAGTGGATCAGCAGGAATAGCGGCCCCACCAGTAGAAGCCACAGCAGCAGAATAAGACATTTTAGCTTTCGCTATAGTAGCAGTTGGATTCCCAGCAGTAACACAGTCCTTGCTCACCTGCCCAAAGCCCCCTTCCCCCACCTCCACTCCAGGCTCCTCTGCACAATCCAAAGCCCCCTCTGCCACCGCCATAGCCAGATTCTCACAGGCGCAATTAGCAGCATTTTCAGCAGCCGCATTAGCATTATGCGTGCCCTCCGCAGGACACAACTCCCAGCATGCACTGCTAGCCTCCCGATGCTTTAGCTCCACACAGACAGGCCCCGCAGGCACATTGCTGGATCTCTCTGCTCTCCCAGCTGCCATTACTTTACTTGCACCAAACTCCCCGCTCCTCCCGGGGGTCTCAGGTTCCACACTGTCACCCCCCAACAGGTCACTGGAGGATAATTGCGCAGGGGTCTCACACAACTGACTATTGGTGGCACTTTGAGGGGTTTCAGAGCCAGACATAGGGATGGGAGGCATACTCAGGGGGGGGGGACATGCTTGTTTGTGGGTCAGGCTCATCAGGCAACAAAACTGGAGTTCTTTCCAAATCTTCTGATATTGTTTGTGAAAAGGATTCATTCATATCCTCCTCCTCCATGCTGCTTCCACTATCTTCCCTTCCTCCCACCTTCTTTCTCTTGGGCTTAGCTTTACTTACTTCACTTTCTGCCGCCATTTTCTGGCTTGAGCCTTTCCTTCCAGAAACAACAGCTTTCTTTTCATTCCTCACACGAAGAGAAAATCTTCTTTTCATTTTCCACAACAATAAAGAAATCAGTTTTTTTGTTTTTCTTTTTAAGCCCCAAACCGGGAAACAAACAGCCCCCCAGACCCTTACAGGGCCTGGGGAAAGTTCACCTCACAGGAGCTCCCTCACAGCACCTCCACTCAGCACGAGAGTGTGGCTTACACTGAGGGATCAGATAGGATCTGTGCCACTGTGACAGAATGCTCTGTTATACAGATAGCTAGAATCTCAGCCATAAAGCAGGGCAGGACTGCTGCTTACAATGGGGGGATCAGATAGGATCTGTGCCACTGTGACAGAATGCTCTGTTATACAGATAGCTAGAATCTCAGCCATAAAGCAGGGCAGGACTGCTGCTTACAATGGGGGGATCAGATAGGATCTGTGCCACTGTGACAGAATGCTCTGTTATACAGATAGCTAGAATCTCAGCCATAAAGCAGGGCAGGACTGCTGCTTACAATGGGGGGATCAGATAGGATCTGTGCCACTGTGACAGAATGCTCTGTTATACAGATAGCTAGAATCTCAGCCATAAAGCAGGGCAGGACTGCTGCTTACAATGGGGGGATCAGATAGGATCTGTGCCACTGTGACAGAATGCTCTGTTATACAGATAGCTAGAATCTCAGCCATAAAGCAGGGCAGGACTGCTGCTTACAATGGGGGGATCAGATAGGATCTGTGCCACTGTGACAGAATGCTCTGTTATACAGATAGCTAGAATCTCAGCCATAAAGCAGGGCAGGACTGCTGCTTACAATGGGGGGGGATCAGATAGGATCTGTGCCACTGTGACAGAATGCTCTGTTATACAGATAGCTAGAATCTCAGCCATAAAGCAGGGCAGGACTGCTGCTTACAATGGGGGGATCAGATAGGATCTGTGCCACTGTGACAGAATGCTCTGTTATACAGATAGCTAGAATCTCAGCCATAAAGCAGGGCAGGACTGCTGCTTACAATGGGGGGATCAGATAGGGATTTTTATTAAGAAATTAAAACATAAAACAGAAAATCAAACTTTCAATTACATAACATCAAAAAAGAAAATTCAATTACATAACATCAAAATGACATTTTAATTAAATAACATCCGAAGATTGCACCCATGTGAAATCCACCTCCCTCCACAGTTTAGCATTGTCCTTGTTAATGCCAATCTCTTTGAGACGGATGAAATACAGTTCCCTCAAGATTCTTTTAACTGTTGGATCAATAGTTCCATCCTCCCCCCCGAAAGATTTACTGCACCTCATTATCCACAAAAAGTATCTAATGACAGTGAAAATCACAAAAAAGGTCTCATTATCCAAAGGATGCTTTCCCCTTACCAGCCCATACGCCCTTTCCCCATACGTGTGCCGACAGAACCTTCCAATTTTCAAAACTGACAGGACTTCATTATACAGAGCCCGAGATACCGAGCACTCTAATAAAAAGTGATTTGTGGTCTCTTCCACTTGGCACCCCCAGGGGCAGAGCCTGTTTACCACACTCAGATAGCTCAGATTGCCCCTAAGGAAGAGTTTCCCCTGGAAAGCCAGCCAGGCGTTATCCAGGAACTTGCCGGGGAGCCTATGGCCATTCAGGAACTTCAAGCAAGTTTTCATCTGCTCAGTTGTACAGTCTTTCAGGACTGGGGCAGAGATAAAAAAGGAATTCAATACAGACTCATATAACTGCTTCCTGGTAAGATTCCCTATTGCCCCAAAGTCCAAATTCCACTTCTTTATCAGCTTTAAGCCTAAAACTAAATGCTGTGGAAAGTACCCCCCCCTAATCCGGACCCCCTTCACTCTACCGCCCTCCATCCAGTCTCTGATAAAAGGCGAAACCCAGGACCTGACACAGTTCTCCCACAGAGAACACGTCCTTTGGCCCAGATTCCCAAAATTAAATTTCAGGAAAATGGTGCCAAAGAACGCGATTGGACAAACCATCCCTAACCCCCCCTCTTTTCTCTGCAGGAATGTGACCCCTCTTTTTACTGGGTTCAGTCTGCTCCCCCAGAGCATCTGAAAGAACAGACTGTAGAGCGAGCAGAGAGAGATTCTGGCAGGGGAACACATAGGCAACAAAAAGAAACAACGGGATCAGAAAAGTCTTGATCAAATTAACCCTTTCTCTATAGGTCAGCTTCCAAGATTTCCAGCGCTGAACTTTTGCCAAACCAGCATCCAGTTTCTCTTCCCAATTTAACAGACCATTATCATTCCTCCCGAATTTAACTCCCAAGATTTTTACCTGCTCTGGGGCTACTGGGAAATTACCAACCTGAAAAGCTGGTTCCCCTTCTAGAACCCAAAAAGCTTCCGACTTTTCCCGATTGACAGAGGAGCCAGAGGCCCCCGAGTAACTTCTGATGCAATCAGTGACCACTTCAACCTCCGCCTGCTTAGAAACGATCACTGACACATCATCCGCATAGGCAACAAACCTGAGGGGCTGCCCGCCGGGCACACAGACCCCCTCCAAGCCTTTCCTCTCCAGCATCCTCAGGAAGGGATCCAGAGCGAATACATAGAGAAGAGGACTCAGAGGGCAGCCCTGCCGCACCCCGGCCCCAACCTCAAAGTCTTCACCTTGCCAACCGTTAATCAATGGGAAGCTTTTTGCCCCTTCATACAAAACTTTAATCCAACTAATGAATCTGCCCGGGATGCCGTATTTAGACAAAACAGCCCATAGATAATCATGGTTAACATTATCAAAAGCTTTTGTCTGATCCAGAGACAACAGATACTTACCCCAACCATGAGCTTTGCATGACTCCAAGGCTTCCCTTATAGTAAGGATCGCCCCAAAGATGCTCCGCCCCTTCACCGTGCAGAACTGACAGGACGATAATAAAGTGCCTGAAAAATAAAATTAACCGGGAAAAAAGGATCTTTGCCAGAATCTTTCTATCGGAGTTGAGAAGGGCAATCGGCCTCCAATTCTCAATCCTCTCATCATCCTTCCCCTTTGACAGCAGAATCAGGGCAGAGCACCTCATTGACTCACACAACCCACTCCCCAGACATCCATTAAAGATCTTTGTTAACACCGGGACTAACAGCTCCTTAAAGGTCTTATAGAATTCTGCTGTAAGCCCATCAGGCCCAGGAGCTTTCTTGTTGTTTAACTTATCAATCGCACCCTCCACCTCCTCTTCCCCAATATCTGCTGTCAAAGTGGAGAAATCCAAATTAGCTGTATCAGGTCCTGGGGTCGCCCTTAAGAAGCTTTCAGTCCTTTCCCTCTCCAAAGCCTTACGTCTGAACAAGCCGGCATAGTACGACCTTACAACTCTGAGGATACCCTCCCTGGATTTCTGCAAACTTCCCTCAGAATCAATAAGGCCAGTCACCTGCTTTTTCTTAAAGGTCTCTCTACAGTTCTGGAAAGGGTCCGGGGAGTTTTTTGCCCCAAAATCCCTTTCCAGAACCATAGAGTCCTGGCGACTGTACTGATGCTGCTTCATCAGAGTTTTCAACTGGGCAATTTTCTCCCCCACCACCCGGCCGAAATTAAGGTTTCCAACTTCTTTCTCAGAGACTGGTATGTTCTAGATCTTATACCCTCCCTTTTAACAGATAGTTTTGTGAAGAAGGTTCGGATTTCTTCTTTCGTACCCTCCCACCACTGTTGGATTGAATCAAAGAAGTCCAGCTTTGACCACTGGGCCTCAAAAAAACTCTTAAAAGAGCCATTCCTTGCAGCTTCCTTCAATGACTCAAATCCAAGTCTCCACAACCCTCTACCCCTTCTCGGGAGCTCTGACATCCCATATTAAAGGAAACCATTAAATGGTCTGAAAAATCTACCAATGTTTCCTTTACATCTGAAAAAGTATCTCTCTCTTTAACAAAACCAAATCTATGCGACTACTACGGTTTGCACAAAATAAGTATGGACACCCTTCCTCCCATTCCAGGTCGCCACATCCACCAGCCCCGCCTGCCTGATAATATTAGACAAAAAGGCCCCTTCATATTTATTATATTTACCTGTCCTGTCCCCCGGCTTCAGGACTTCATTAAAATCCCCAGCCAGAATGACAGGACAAGAAACACACAAAAAAGGTTTAATTTCGCCTAACAGTTCTTTCCTCTCTGCTATCGTATGTGGCCCATAAACATTAATCAGCCTAAACGTCTCACCCTGAAAATGAACATCTAGGAGTATACAGCGTCCTATTCTGATCTCCAAAAAACGTTTGATTTTAAGATCAAAATGACCTTTAAAAAGAATTCCCACCCCCCCTGCAGATTCCTCTGCAATAGACCAAAAAGAGGGTCCAAATTGCCATTCTCTTTTAGCATTAAATATTTCTGTCCTATCAGTTAACCTTGTTTCTTGTAAGAAAAGAACATCAAAATTAGATTTCCCTAAAAAATCATAAACTTCAGCCCTTGTTTTATGGTTCTTTATACTACACACGTTGATAGTACAAAAATGAATCACTTGTTTTGACATTTTGGAGATTTAGCCAGCCTACCCTCCTTCCCCTCTCCAAATCTCTTATACTGAGGCTTCCCTAATCCACTTGAAGGGCCACTGTCTTTCTCAAAAAACCCATTCCCATCTATAGATTCCCTTTCCTCATCACTTTCTATCCGACCTTTCCTTTTCTTCCCCTGATCCTCAGTTATCTCCATTTCTACATGGGAAGGGACCTGTTCTTCAATTTCACAATTCATTTCTTCTGTCACAAGAGGCAAAGAAGCCTTGGATTTCCTTTTTCCCTTCTTCTTTTTCTGCTTCTTCCCTGTTTCTTTCCCATGCTCCCTCTCTTCATCCTCCAACCTGCTTAACTCTTCCTCTTCTTCCTCAGCCATATCCCCCCAAGATTTCCCATCAGGGAGTTCAAACCTATTAGAGGTTTCAATATTTGTTTGGAAAACCATCTTGCCTACCATCTTCCTTGTTTTCCTTCCTACCTCCTCCCATCCTTCTTTCTCAACCTCCACTTCCCTTCTTATCCCTTCTCCCCCATCCTTCTCAATAGTCTGGGACAAAACTTCCCCACCTTCCTTCCTGTTAGTGATTTCCTCACATACACCCACCTCCACCCTGGGTACATCCGCCTGAAAAAACTCTTTTTCAATTCTAGGGCATTTCCTTACAATATTGTGCCAGGCTTCTGGGCATTCCCGGTGCGTATGTCCCAAATCATTACAAAGGTTGCACCTTACCTTATTGCATTCCTTACTAACATGCCCCTGAGCCCCACATAATGCACAAACTTTGAGAGTGCAATCATTGGCCAGATGACGCTTTGAACCACACTTGAAACACTGCTTGGGTTGTCCTGGATAAAAACAAACACCCCTCTCCTTTCCGATAAAGAAAGAGTTTGGGAGATGCTTGGTAACATTATTAGATACATCCAATCTCACTTGTACTTTCCATCCCACAATCCAGAAACCCTCCTCATTATATAACCTTGTCAGTGGCGCCAGGACCTTACATTGGCGCTTAAGCCAGACCAAAACATCTTCTGGGGGAATGGATTCATTTTTAAAAATGACAGTGACGTTCTTAACTTCTGGCTTTGAAACAGGTATGGCCCTGAAACCTTCCCACTCTGGGGATCTTCCCTTCTCCTGATAGAGACTCCAAAATCTATCCAAACCTTGTGGTAATTTAAAACTTACTTCAAATTCCACATCAGACACTGTTATAAAGGCATTAACATCAGAAGGTGTAAAACCCATTGACTCCTTTATCAAATTCCTGCAGATATACCTACTGCCTGGCATCTTTTCCTTCTCCCCATCCCATTTAATCTTAACTACATTTATCCTTTTAAACACAGGCCCATCAAAAAGAGTCTCTTGTTGCCTTGCAAAAAATCTTCTTTTTTCCCAAAACCCTTTACTTCCTTGATCCTCTCCCCCTGCATTTGACATTTCCATTGACTTAGTAGGATTTGCCACTTCATTTGCTTTACCCAAAACATTATCAGGAGTTACCAGCATATTATTCCCATTATCCACAGAACTTGCAGAAACAATGGGGTTAGAAGGGTTAGAGGTAGGGGGGTTGGAGGTAGAGGGGTTAAGAGTGGATGGGTTAGGGGTAGAGGGATTAGAGGTAGGGGGGTTAGAGGTAGAAATAGAATCAGAGGGGACATCAGAGGGTTTAGGTACAGACATAACAGCAGATTGCCCTTTCCCTGTTCCCTCCTCCTCCCCCCTAAGCACAAAATCCATATACATTGCTTCAAATGATTTCCCCCCTTTACCAGCCTGTTGCATTTCATCAAAACGAGTTCTGTTTTTAAACACCTCTTCCCAGGGTTTAATTAACAGCATAGTTTGCTCAATTTCCCCATCAGCCTCCTCCAACTCTTTATTTATTATAGCAAGCTTTCTTATTCCTAAAGCTCTAGCTTCCCCTTTAGCAAACTTAATGTTAGCAATCCCCCTCTCAATATCCCTCTCCAAAGCTCTCTTTTTGTCTTTAAGAAAGTTCACAGTCCTTAGAGCTTTAGCAATCACCATAGGGTCAGGATTCTCTCCAGCAGCAAGTGCCTCGTTAGCACAATTAGTATCAGTCTCTTTACTCACAGCAGCAACAGTCTCTATACAGGCTGAAAATGTCTCTTTAGCAGCAGCACAAACAGTCTTTAAATCAGTAGAAATAACAGTATTATCAGCAGCAGAAAGTGAGTCAGTAGCAGTGAGTGGATCAGCAGGAATAGCGGCCCCACCAGTAGCAGCCACAGCAGCAGAATAAGACATTTTAGCTTTAGTAGCAGTTGGATTCCCAGCAGTAACACAGTCCTTGCTCACCTGCCCAAAGCCCCCTTCCCCCACCTCCACTCCAGGCTCCTCTGCACAATCCAAAGCCCCCTCTGCCACCGCCATAGCCAGATTCTCACAGGCGCAATTAGCAGCATTTTCAGCAGCCGCATTAGCATTATGCGTGCCCTCCGCAGGACACAACTCCCAGCATGCACTGCTAGCCTCCCGATGCTTTAGCTCCACACAGACAGGCCCCGCAGGCACATTGCTGGATCTCTCTGCTCTCCCAGCTGCCATTACTTTACTTGCACCAAACTCCCCGCTCCTCCCGGGGGTCTCAGGTTCCACACTGTCACCCCCCAACAGGTCACTGGAGGATAATTGCGCAGGGGTCTCACACAACTGACTATTGGTGGCACTTTGAGGGGTTTCAGAGCCAGACATAGGGATGGGAGGCATACTCAGGGGGGGGGACATGCTTGTTTGTGGGTCAGGCTCATCAGGCAACAAAACTGGAGTTCTTTCCAAATCTTCTGATATTGTTTGTGAAAAGGATTCATTCATATCCTCCTCCTCCATGCTGCTTCCACTATCTTCCCTTCCTCCCACCTTCTTTCTCTTGGGCTTAGCTTTACTTACTTCACTTTCTGCCGCCATTTTCTGGCTTGAGCCTTTCCTTCCAGAAACAACAGCTTTCTTTTCATTCCTCACACGAAGAGAAAATCTTCTTTTCATTTTCCACAACAATAAAGAAAGTCAGTTTTTTGTTTTTCTTTTTAAGCCCCAAACCGGGAAACAAACAGACCCCCAGACCCTTACAGGGCCTGGGGAAAGTTCACCTCACAGGAGCTCCCTCACAGCACCTCCACTCAGCACGAGGGTGTGGCTTACACTGAGGGATCAGATAGGATCTGTGCCACTGTGACAGAATGCTCTGTTATACAGATAGCTAGAATCTCAGCCATAAAGCAGGGCAGGACTGCTGCTTACAATGGGGGGATCAGATAGGATCTGTGCCACTGTGACAGAATGCTCTGTTATACAGATAGCTAGAATCTCAGCCATAAAGCAGGGCAGGACTGCTGCTTACAATGGGGGGGGATCAGATAGGATCTGTGCCACTGTGACAGAATGTTCTGTTATACAGATAGCTAGAATCTCAGCCATAAAGCAGGGCAGGACTGCTGCTTACAATGGGGGGATCAGATAGGATCTGTGCCACTGTGACAGAATGCTCTGTTATACAGATAGCTAGAATCTCAGCCATAAAGCAGGGCAGGACTGCTGCTTACAATGGGGGGGGATCAGATAGGATCTGTGCCACTGTGACAGAATGCTCTGTTATACAGATAGCTAGAATCTCAGCCATAAAGCAGGGCAGGACTGCTGCTTACAATGGGGGGGGATCAGATAGGATCTGTGCCACTGTGACAGAATGCTCTGTTATACAGATAGCTAGAATCTCAGCCATAAAGCGGGGCAGGACTGCTGCTTACAATGGGGGGGATCAGATAGGATCTGTGCCACTGTGACAGAATGCTCTGTTATACAGATAGCTAGAATCTCAGCCATAAAGCAGGGCAGGACTGCTGCTTACAATGGGGGGGGATCAGATAGGATCTGTGCCACTGTGACAGAATGCTCTGTTATACAGATAGCTAGAATCTCAGCCATAAAGCAGGGCAGGACTGCTGCTTACAATGGGGGGATCAGATAGGATCTGTGCCACTGTGACAGAATGCTCTGTTATACAGATAGCTAGAATCTCAGCCATAAAGCAGGGCAGGACTGCTGCTTACAATGGGGGGGATCAGATAGGATCTGTGCCACTGTGACAGAATGCTCTGTTATACAGATAGCTAGAATCTCAGCCATAAAGCAGGGCAGGACTGCTGCTTACAATGGGGGGATCAGATAGGATCTGTGCCACTGTGACAGAATGCTCTGTTATACAGATAGCTAGAATCTCAGCCATAAAGCAGGGCAGGACTGCTGCTTACAATGGATGCCCTTACCTCAGTACTTTGCTTGGAGGGACACGGGGAGTCCGGCTGTAAGGAATAATCTTGGGGTTCAGGTTCTTCTGATTGTTGGGCTGCAGTTCCAGGAATCTCCCAGCTGCCCCCCGACACTGTTCCTCAGACTCCGCCCCCTGGATCCAGGACACATGCAGGAGGCTGAGGCTGCAGCCCAATGACAGTCCCAGGATGAGGGGAAGAGCCGGACGCAGGAGGCCAAGGAGGGGGACGAATATGACGGAGTGGAACGGGGGCCACATTCTGGCACAGAACCTGCAACAGAGACACAGTGAGGAACAAACATTCCCAGGGGGAACAATGAAACGAGGTCAAACAAAAGCTGCCCAACTGCAACTGCTGCAAATCCCCAGATACAGTAAGAGAGCCGGAGAGGCCACATTGCCCTTCTGCCCACGGGAAACCATTATGTTTCATTCAACACTTTGTGGGATAAATATGGTGCTATCATGGGCACTACCCTGCGGGAATGTTAGTATCTGGCCACTAGATGGAGCTCTTACTGAGTCACATGGTTTGGTGGGGGGGGGGGTCAGTGGGTTTATAAGGCCATAAACTGCACCCAGGGAAGGGCCCAATTGGTCCAATACATTAGTGCAACTGAGCTCTCCCCTATATTCTATTTGCACAAACGGAGCTCTCCCCTGGGTTCTATTTGCACAAACGGAGCTCTCCCCTGGGTTCTATTTGCACAAATGGAGCTCTCCCCTGGGTTCTATTTGCACAAACGGAGCTCTCCCCTGTATTCTATTTGCACAAACGGAGCTCTCCCCTGGGTTCTATTTGCACAAACGGAGCTCTCCCCTGTATTCTATTTGCACAAACGGAGCTCTCCCCTGGGTTCTATTTGCACAAACAGAGCTCTCCCCTGTATTCTATTTGCACAAACGGAGCTCTCCCCTGGGTTCTATTTGCACAAATGGAGCTCTCCCCTGGGTTCTATTTGCACAAACGGAGCTCTCCCCTGTATTCTATTTGCACAAACGGAGCTCTCCCCTGGGTTCTATTTGCACAAACGGAGCTCTCCCCTGGGTTCTATTTGCACAAACGGAGCTCTCCCCTGGGTTCTATTTGCACAAACGGAGCTCTCCCCTGGGTTCTATTTGCACAAACGGAGCTCTCCCCTGGGTTCTATTTGCACAAACGGAGCTCTCCCCTGGGTTCTATTTGCACAAACGGAGCTCTCCCCTGTATTCTATTTGCACAAACAGAGCTCTCCCCTGGGTTCTATTTGCACAAACGGAGCTCTCCCCTGGGTTCTATTTGCACAAACGGAGCTCTCCCCTGGGTTCTATTTGCACAAACGGAGCTCTCCCCTGGGTTCTATTTGCACAAATGGAGCTCTCCCCTGGGTTCTATTTGCACAAACGGAGCTCTCCCCTGTATTCTATTTGCACAAACGGAGCTCTCCCCTGGGTTCTATTTGCACAAACGGAGCTCTCCCCTGGGTTCTATTTGCACAAACGGAGCTCTCCCCTGGGTTCTATTTGCACAAACGGAGCTCTCCCCTGGGTTCTATTTGCACAAATGGAGCTCTCCCCTGGGTTCTATTTGCACAAACGGAGCTCTCCCCTGGGTTCTATTTGCACAAACGGAGCTCTCCCCTGTATTCTATTTGCACAAACGGAGCTCTCCCCTGGGTTCTATTTGCACAAACGGAGCTCTCCCCTGTGTTCTATTTGCACAAATGGAGCTCTCCCCTGTGTTCTATTTGCACAAATGGAGCTCTCCCCTGTGTTCTATTTGCACAAACGGAGCTCTCCCCTGGGTTCTATTTGCACAAACGGAGCTCTCCCCTGTATTCTATTTGCACAAACGGAGCTCTCCCCTGTAGTCTATTTGCACAAACGGAGCTCTCCCCTGTATTCTATTTGCACAAACAGAGCTCTCCCCTGTAGTCTATTTGCACAAACGGAGCTCTCCCCTGGGTTCTATTTGCACAAACGGAGCTCTCCCCTGTAGTCTATTTGCACAAACGGAGCTCTCCCCTGTATTCTATTTGCACAAACAGAGCTCTCCCCTGTATTCTATTTGCAAAAATGGAGCTCTCCCCTGTATTCTATTTGCAAAAACGGAGCTCTCCCCTGGGTTCTATTTGCAAAAACGGAGCTCTCCCCTGGGTTCTATTTGCACAAACAGAGCTCTCCCCTGTATTCTATTTGCACAAACAGAGCTCTCCCCTGTATTCTATTTGCACAAACGGAGCTCTCCCCTGGGTTCTATTTGCACAAATGGAGCTCTCCCCTGGGTTCTATTTGCACAAACGGGGCTCTCCCCTGGGTTCTATTTGCACAAACGGAGCTCTCCCCTGGGTTCTATTTGCACAAACGAAGCTCTCCCCTGTATTCTATTTGCACAAACGGAGCTCTCCCCTGGGTTCTATTTGCACAAACGGAGCTCTCCCCTGGATTCTATTTGCACAAACGGAGCTCTCCCCTGGGTTCTATTTGCACAAATGGAGCTCTCCCCTGGGTTCTATTTGCACAAACGGAGCTCTCCCCTGTATTCTATTTGCACAAACGGAGCTCTCCCCTGGGTTCTATTTGCACAAACGGAGCTCTCCCCTGGGTTCTATTTGCACAAACGGAGCTCTCCCCTGTATTCTATTTGCACAAACGGAGCTCTCCCCTGGGTTCTATTTGCACAAACGGAGCTCTTCCCTGGGTTCTATTTGCACAAACGGAGCTCTCCCCTGTATTCTATTTGCACAAACGGAGCTCTCCCCTGGGTTCTATTTGCACAAACGGAGCTCTCCCCTGGGTTCTATTTGCACAAACGGAGCTCTCCCCTGTATTCTATTTGCACAAACGGAGCTCTCCCCTGGGTTCTATTTGCACAAACGGAGCTCTCCCCTGTATTCTATTTGCACAAACGGAGCTCTCCCCTGGGTTCTATTTGCACAAATGGAGCTCTCCCCTGGGTTCTATTTGCACAAACGGAGCTCTCCCCTGGGTTCTATTTGCACAAATGGAGCTCTCCCCTGGGTTCTATTTGCACAAACGGAGCTCTCCCCTGGGTTCTATTTGCACAAACGGAGCTCTCCCCTGTATTCTATTTGCACAAACGGAGCTCTCCCCTGGGTTCTATTTGCACAAACTGAGCTCTCCCCTGGGTTCTATTTGCACAAACGGAGCTCTCCCCTGGGTTCTATTTGCACAAATGGAGCTCTCCCCTGGGTTCTATTTGCACAAACGGAGCTCTCCCCTGGGTTCTATTTGCACAAACGGAGCTCTCCCCTGTATTCTATTTGCACAAACGGAGCTCTCCCCTGGGTTCTATTTGCACAAACGGAGCTCTCCCCTGGGTTCTATTTGCACAAACTGAGCTCTCCCCTGGGTTCTATTTGCACAAACGGAGCTCTCCCCTGGGTTCTATTTGCACAAATGGAGCTCTCCCCTGGGTTCTATTTGCACAAACGGAGCTCTCCCCTGGGTTCTATTTGCACAAATGGAGCTCTCCCCTGGGTTCTATTTGCACAAATGGAGCTCTCCCCTGGGTTCTATTTGCACAAACAGAGCTCTCCCCTGTATTCTATTTGCACAAACGGAGCTCTCCCCTGGGTTCTATTTGCACAAACGGAGCTCTCCCCTGTATTCTATTTGCACAAACGGAGCTCTCCCCTGTATTCTATTTGCACAAATGGAGCTCTCCCCTGGGTTCTATTTGCACAAACGGAGCTCTCCCCTGTATTCTATTTGCACAAACGGAGCTCTCCCCTGGGTTCTATTTGCACAAACGGAGCTCTCCCCTGGGTTCTATTTGCACAAACGGAGCTCTCCCCTGGGTTCTATTTGCACAAACGGAGCTCTCCCCTGGGTTCTATTTGCACAAATGGAGCTCTCCCCTGGGTTCTATTTGCACAAACGGAGCTCTCCCCTGGGTTCTATTTGCACAAACGGAGCTCTCCCCTGTATTCTATTTGCAAAAACGGAGCTCTCCCCTGGGTTCTATTTGCACAAACTGAGCTCTCCCCTGGGTTCTATTTGCACAAACGGAGCTCTCCCCTGGGTTCTATTTGCACAAATGGAGCTCTCCCCTGGGTTCTATTTGCACAAACGGAGCTCTCCCCTGGGTTCTATTTGCACAAACGGAGCTCTCCCCTGGGTTCTATTTGCACAAACGGAGCTCTCCCCTGTATTCTATTTGCACAAACAGAGCTCTCCCCTGGGTTCTATTTGCACAAACAGAGCTCTCCCCTGGGTTCTATTTGCACAAACGGAGCTCTCCCCTGGGTTCTATTTGCACAAACGGAGCTCTCCCCTGGGTTCTATTTGCACAAATGGAGCTCTCCCCTGGGTTCTATTTGCACAAACGGAGCTCTCCCCTGGGTTCTATTTGCACAAATGGAGCTCTCCCCTGGGTTCTATTTGCACAAATGGAGCTCTCCCCTGGGTTCTATTTGCACAAACGGAGCTCTCCCCTGTATTCTATTTGCACAAACGGAGCTCTCCCCTGGGTTCTATTTGCACAAATGGAGCTCTCCCCTGGGTTCTATTTGCACAAACGGAGCTCTCCCCTGGGTTCTATTTGCACAAACGGAGCTCTCCCCTGTATTCTATTTGCACAAACAGAGCTCTCCCCTGGGTTCTATTTGCACAAACGGAGCTCTCCCCTGTATTCTATTTGCACAAACGGAGCTCTCCCCTGGGTTCTATTTGCACAAATGGAGCTCTCCCCTGGGTTCTATTTGCACAAACGGAGCTCTCCCCTGTATTCTATTTGCACAAACAGAGCTCTCCCCTGGGTTCTATTTGCACAAATGGAGCTCTCCCCTGGGTTCTATTTGCACAAACGGAGCTCTCCCCTGTATTCTATTTGCACAAACGGAGCTCTCCCCTGGGTTCTATTTGCACAAATGGAGCTCTCCCCTGGGTTCTATTTGCACAAACGGAGCTCTCCCCTGGGTTCTATTTGCACAAATGGAGCTCTCCCCTGGGTTCTATTTGCACAAACAGAGCTCTCCCCTGTATTCTATTTGCACAAACAGAGCTCTCCCCTGGGTTCTATTTGCACAAACGGAGCTCTCCCCTGGGTTCTATTTGCACAAATGGAGCTCTCCCCTGGGTTCTATTTGCACAAACGGAGCTCTCCCCTGGGTTCTATTTGCACAAACGGAGCTCTCCCCTGGGTTCTATTTGCACAAAGTTTTCTGTGACGTCAAACAGATCCTTGTGGCTTTGCCAATGGAATTCCAACCCCCAGTCTGATGGAGACATCACTCATGATGGGTAAGACCTGTATAAAGGGACACCCCAATATTGTGGGTCCCCCTATAAAGGCAACCTCAGGCAGGTGAGACGTGTTGTTTGTGTATCTGCAAAGGCCTCGTTGCCTTCTCGCAAGTGATGCAAAGGGCTTTCTCCTGGTGATTCCTATTGTTGTTGCCACGGTAGCAGAGGTGTATTATGGGTGACTAACTCTCTCCAAAGCTAAGGGGAGCCATTTGACTCCAAGATAAGAACAGAAGAGGGGTTTTGGGGGTTCAAGAGGGGCTTATCATGACGCTAAGCAGTACGATCCTGGGAAGTCCAATCCAGACAACGCTGGAGGAGTAGAACCCAATCATTTCAGATCAACAGGGAGGGACAAGGTAAGAACAAGTCACTATGAATGTGTATGAGTCCCTCTGATTCAACTTGGGGTTGTCAGGAGCGACCAATGGCACTTCTCTCTTCTTGGGAGCTACAGCCAAGATGGCGACACCCATGGCCTACACATGGGACACGGCGCCATCATCACGTAGGAGCGTGAAATCATCACACCACAATAAGTCAAAACAAACAGACGCCAAATAGATAAATAGACCCGGTTTCAATGCCCAAATATAGGCCTCTCCTTGTGAAGTTCCTGGGTTCATTTAAACGACTGTTCTAGATTGTTCTACCTGGTTCCTGACTACACTGATCGCTGCCTGCCATGATCTTTTGCCTAAATTCGACTAAGGGACTTGCTCAACCACTTGGACACCACGTATTGAGTTTTATGAGCAGAGCGTCCTCCTTGGTCCTGACCTCAACCCCAGTAAAGGCCTCCGGGCCCTGACAGTATCGTAGGACCCTGACAGTATCTTAGGACCCTGACAGTATCGTAGGGCCCTGACAGTATCGTAGGACCCTGACAGTATCGTAGGACCCTGACAGTATCTTAGGACCCTGACAGTATCGTAGGGCCCTGACAGTATCGTAGGACCCTGACAGTATCGTAGGACCCCGACAGTATCTTAGGACCCCGACAGTATCTTAGGACCCCGACAGTATCGTAGGACCCCGACAGTATCGTAGGACCCCGACAGTATCGTAGGACCCTGACAGTATCGTAGGGCCCTGACAGTATCGTAGGACCCTGACAGTATCGTAGGACCCTGACAGTATCGTAGGACCCTGACAGTATCGTAGGGCCCTGACAGTATCGTAGGACCCTGACAGTATCGTAGGACCCTGACAGTATCGTAGGACCCTGACAGTATCGTAGGGCCCTGACAGTATCGTAGGGCCCTGACAGTATCGTAGGACCCTGACAGTATCGTAGGGCCCTGACAGTATCGTAGGACCCTGACAGTATCTTTCAGGCCATGGACCTTACACAATATGGAGACTTGCATGGAGGCTTATGAAGCTCGACAGGCTCGTAGAGGCCAAGTCCTGGAGGCCTTACTCTCTCCAACAGCTCCTTCTGTGTTTGGAAGCCCCCCAGCTGAGGCAGATTCCCCACCTCGTGGCCAAGAAACCCCGCATTTTGTCACCTCCATGCTATAACGGGGATCCTCAGACCTGTAGGGGCTTTATGAACCAGTAGTCGTCTCGTTATGCTTCCAAACGAGGGAAGGTGGGATGTGCCATCTCCATGCTGGAGGGCAAAGCTCTGGAATGGGCACCACCTCTGTGGGAGAAGAATTCTCCGCCCAATGATGCCCAAGCCTTCCTTCCCTCAGACCTTTAACACTGGCGTTGATGCTCCTGCTGCCTCTTCACGTCTCATGTAGATTCATCAAGGGAATCTCGGGGCAAGTCAGTATATGACCAATTTCTAGACTCTGCCTGGAGCGGCGTCCAAGTCTCCCCAGAGCTTCCTGAACAGCCAGAAAATGGAGGGGTGGAATGAAGGGAACGCCAAGCGGAAAAGAACATGGCAAGAGGTTCCAACCCATCCTGGCTCCATGATCCCAAAGGCTCCTCCCCTCAGTCCCTCCCACTTCCTCTGAGGAACCCATGCAGGTCAGAAGGGCTCATCTCTGCAGAGTTGCCCTGCTGGCCTGGCCTTATACTGTGGTGGCACGGCTCACTTTGCCAACAACTGCCCTCTGAAGCAGGGAAATGCCTACATTATATTCCCATAGGCTTCAGTACTGCCCCCGCGTATTCCTATAAGTCTCAGTACTGCCCCGTGTATTCCCATAGGCTTCAGTACTGCCCCGCTTATTCCTATAGGTCTCAGTACTGCCCCCGCGTATTCCCATAGGCCTCAGTACTGCCCCGCGTATTCCCATAGGTCTCAGTACTGCCCCGTGTATTCCCATAGGCTTCAGTACTGCCCCGCTTATTCCTATAGGTCTCAGTACTGCCCCCGCGTATTCCCATAGGCCTCAGTACTGCCCCGCGTATTCCCATAGGGCTCAGTACTGCCCCGCGTATTCCCATAGGGCTCAGTACTGCCCCGCGTATTCCCATAGGCCTCAGTACTGCCCCCGCGTATTCCCATAGGGCTCAGTACTGCCCCTCACATTCCCATAGGGCTCAGTGCTGCCCCCGCGTATTCCCATAGGGCTCAGTACTGCCCCCGCGTATTCCCATAGGGCTCAGTACTGCCCCTCACATTCCCATAGGGCTCAGTACTGCCCCCGCGTATTCCCATAGGGCTCAGTACTGCCCCCGCGTATTCCCATAGGGCTCAGTACTGCCCCCGCGTATTCCCATAGGGCTCAGTACTGCCCCCGCGTATTCCCATAGGGCTCAGTACTGCCCCGCGTATTCCCATAGGGCTCAGTACTGCCCCGCGTATTCCCATAGGCCTCAGTGCTGCCCCCGCGTATTCCCATAGGGCTCAGTACTGCCCCCGCGTATTCCCATAGGGCTCAGTACTGCCCCCGCGTATTCCCATAGGGCTCAGTACTGCCCCCGCGTATTCCCATAGGGCTCAGTACTGCCCCCGCGTATTCCCATAGGGCTCAGTACTGCCCCCGCGTATTCCCATAGGGCTCAGTACTGCCCCCGCGTATTCCCATGGGGCTCAGTACTGCCCGCGTATTCCCATAGGGCTCAGTACTGCCCCCCCCCGCGTATTCCCATAGGGCTCAGTGCTGCCCCGCGTATTCCCATAGGGCTCAGTGCTGCCCCCGCGTATTCCCATAGGGCTCAGTGCTGCCCCCGCGTATTCCCATAGGGCTCAGTACTGCCCCCCCCGCGTATTCCCATAGGGCTCAGTGCTGCCCCGCGTATTCCCATAGGGCTCAGTGCTGCCCCCCCCGCGTATTCCCATAGGGCTCAGTACTGCCCCCCCCGCGTATTCCCATAGGGCTCAGTACTGCCCCCCCCGCGTATTCCCATAGAGCTCAGTACTGCCCCCGCGTATTCCCATAGGGCTCAGTACTGCCCCCGCGTATTCCCATAGGGCTCAGTACTGCCCCCGCGTATTCCCATAGGGCTCAGTACTGCCCCCCCGCGTATTCCCATAGGGCTCAGTGCTGCCCCCCGCGTATTCCCATAGGGCTCAGTACTGCCCCCGCGTATTCCCATCGGGCTCAGTACTGCCCCGCGTATTCCCATAGGGCTCCGTACTGCCCCGCGTATTCCCATAGGGCTCCGTACTGCCCCGCGTATTCCCATAGGGCTCCGTACTGCCCCGCGTATTCCCATAGGGCTCAGTGCTGCCCCCGGCGTATTCCCATAGGGCTCAGTACTGCCCCGCGTATTCCCATAGGCCTCAGTGCTGCCCCCGCGTATTCCCATAGGGCTCAGTACTGCCCCCGCGTATTCCCATAGGGCTCAGTACTGCCCCGGCGTATTCCCATAGGGCTCAGTACTGCCCCCCCGCGTATTCCCATAGGGCTCAGTACTGCCCCTCACATTCCCATAGGGCTCAGTACTGCCCCCGCGTATTCCCATAGGGCTCAGTACTGCCCCCGCGTATTCCCATAGGGCTCAGTACTGCCCCCGCGTATTCCCATAGGGCTCAGTACTGCCCCCGCGTATTCCCATAGGGCTCAGTACTGCCCCTGCGTATTCCCATAGGGCTCTGTGCTGCCCCCCGCGTATTCCCACAGGGCTCAGTACTGCCCCCCCCGCGTATTCCCATAGGGCTCAGTACTGCCCCCGCGTATTCCCATAGGGCTCAGTACTGCCCCCCCCGCGTATTCCCCATAGGGCTCAGTGCTGCCCCCGCGTATTCCCATAGGGCTCAGTGTTCCCCCGCGTATTCCCATAGGGCTCAGTACTGCCCCCCCCGCGTATTCCCATAAGGCTCAGTGCTGCCCCGCGTATTCCCATAGGGCTCAGTGCTGCCCCCGCGTATTCCCATAGGGCTCAGTACTGCCCCCCCGCGTATTCCCATAGGGCTCAGTGCTGCCCCCCCCGCGTATTCCCATAGGGCTCAGTACTGCCCCCCCCGCGTATTCCCATAGGGCTCAGTACTGCCCCCCCCGCGTATTCCCATAGGGCTCAGTACTGCCCCCCCGCGTATTCCCATAGGGCTCAGTGCTGCCCCGCGTATTCCCATAGGGCTCAGTGCTGCCCCCCCCCGCGTATTCCCATAGGGCTCAGTACTGCCCCCCCCGCGTATTCCCATAGGGCTCAGTACTGCCCCCCCCGCGTATTCCCATAGAGCTCAGTACTGCCCCCGCGTATTCCCATAGGGCTCAGTACTGCCCCCGCGTATTCCCATAGGGCTCAGTACTGCCCCCGCGTATTCCCATAGGGCTCAGTACTGCCCCCCCGCGTATTCCCATAGGGCTCAGTGCTGCCCCCCGCGTATTCCCATAGGGCTCAGTACTGCCCCCGCGTATTCCCATCGGGCTCAGTACTGCCCCGCGTATTCCCATAGGGCTCCGTACTGCCCCGCGTATTCCCATAGGGCTCCGTACTGCCCCGCGTATTCCCATAGGGCTCCGTACTGCCCCGCGTATTCCCATAGGGCTCAGTGCTGCCCCCCGCGTATTCCCATAGGGCTCAGTACTGCCCCGCGTATTCCCATAGGCCTCAGTGCTGCCCCCGCGTATTCCCATAGGGCTCAGTACTGCCCCCGCGTATTCCCATAGGGCTCAGTACTGCCCCCGCGTATTCCCATAGGGCTCAGTGCTGCCCCCCGCGTATTCCCACAGGGCTCAGTACTGCCCCCCCCGCGTATTCCCATAGGGCTCAGTACTGCCCCCCCCGCGTATTCCCATAGGGCTCAGTACTGCCCCCCCGCGTATTCCCATAGGGCTCAGTACTGCCCTGCGTATTCCCATAGGGCTCAGTACTGCCCCGCGTATTCCCATAGGGCTCAGTACTGCCCCCGCGTATTCCCATAGGGCTCAGTACTGCCCCCGCGTATTCCCATAGGGCTCAGTACTGCCCCCGCGTATTCCCATAGGGCTCAGTACTGCCCCCCCGCGTATTCCCATAGGGCTCAGTACTGCCCCTCACATTCCCATAGGGCTCAGTACTGCCCCCCGCGTATTCCCATAGGGCTCAGTACTGCCCCGCGTATTCCCATAGGGCTCAGTACTGCCCCCGCGTATTCCCATAGGGCTCAGTACTGCCCCCGCGTATTCCCATAGGGCTCAGTACTGCCCCCGCGTATTCCCATAGGGCTCAGTACTGCCCCCCCGCGTATTCCCATAGGGCTCAGTACTGCCCCTCACATTCCCATAGGGCTCAGTACTGCCCCCCGCGTATTCCCATAGGGCTCAGTACTGCCCCCGCGTATTCCCATAGGGGCTCAGTACTGCCCCCGCGTATTCCCATAGGGCTCAGTACTGCCCCCGCGTATTCCCATAGGGCTCAGTACTGCCCCCGCGTATTCCCATAGGGCTCAGTACTGCCCCCCCGCGTATTCCCATAGGGCTCAGTACTGCCCCCGCGTATTCCCATAGGGCTCAGTACTGCCCCCCCGCGTATTCCCATAGGGCTCAGTACTGCCCCCGCGTATTCCCATAGGGCTCAGTACTGCCCCGCGTATTCCCATAGGGCTCAGTACTGCCCCGCGTATTCCCATAGGCCTCAGTGCTGCCCCGCGTATTCCCATAGGGCTCAGTGCTGCCCCCGCGTATTCCCATAGGGCTCAGTGCTGCCCCCCGCGTATTCCCATAGGGCTCAGTACTGCCCCCGCGTATTCCCATAGGGCTCAGTGCTGCCCCCGCGTATTCCCATAGGGCTCAGTGCTGCCCCCCGCGTATTCCCATAGGGCTCAGTACTGCCCCCGCGTATTCCCATAGGGCTCAGTACTGCCCCCGCGTATTCCCATAGGGCTCAGTACTGCCCCCGCGTATTCCCATAGGGCTCAGTACTGCCCCCGCGTATTCCCATAGGGCTCAGTACTGCCCCCGCGTATTCCCATAGGGCTCAGTACTGCCCCCGCGTATTCCCATAGGGCTCAGTACTGCCCCTGCGTATTCCCATAGGGCTCAGTGCTGCCCCCCGCGTATTCCCACAGGGCTCAGTACTGCCCCCCCCCGCGTATTCCCATAGGGCTCAGTACTGCCCCTGCGTATTCCCATAGGGCTCAGTACTGCCCCCCGCGTATTCCCATAGGGCCTCAGTACTGCCCCCGCGTATTCCCATAGGGCTCAGTACTGCCCCCCGCGTATTCCCATAGGGCTCAGTACTGCCCCCGCGTATTCCCATAGGGCTCAGTACTGCCCCCCCGCGTATTCCCATAGGGCTCAGTACTGCCCCCGCGTATTCCCATAGGGCTCAGTACTGCCCCCCCCCGCGTATTCCCATAGGGCTCAGTACTGCCCCGCGTATTCCCATAGGGCCTCAGTACTGCCCCGCGTATTCCCATAGGGCTCAGTACTGCCCCGCGTATTCCCATAGGGCTCAGTGCTGCCCCCGCGTATTCCCATAGGGCTCAGTACTGCCCCCGCGTATTCCCATAGGGCTCAGTACTGCCCCTGCGTATTCCCATAGGGCTCAGTGCTGCCCCCCGCGTATTCCCACAGGGCTCAGTACTGCCCCCCCCGCGTATTCCCATAGGGCTCAGTACTGCCCCTGCGTATTCCCATAGGGCTCAGTACTGCCCCCCGCGTATTCCCATAGGGCTCAGTACTGCCCCCGCGTATTCCCATAGGGCTCAGTACTGCCCCCCCGCGTATTCCCATAGGGCTCAGTACTGCCCCCCGCGTATTCCCATAGGGCTCAGTACTGCCCCCCCGCGTATTCCCATAGGGCTCAGTACTGCCCCCGCGTATTCCCATAGGGCTCAGTACTGCCCCCCCCCGCGTATTCCCATAGGGCTCAGTACTGCCCCGCGTATTCCCATAGGGCTCAGTACTGCCCCGCGTATTCCCATAGGGCTCAGTGCTGCCCCCGCGTATTCCCATAGGGCTCAGTGCTGCCCCCGCGTATTCCCATAGGGCTCAGTGTTCCCCCGCGTATTCCCATAGGGCTCAGTACTGCCCCGCGTATTCCCATAGGGCTCAGTGCTGCCCCCGCGTATTCCCATAGGGCTCAGTACTGCCCCCGCGTATTCCCATAGGGCTCAGTGCTGCCCCCGCGTATTCCCATAGGGCTCAGTACTGCCCCCCCGCGTATTCCCATAGGGCTCAGTGCTGCCCCCGCGTATTCCCATAGGGCTCAGTGCTGCCCCCGCGTATTCCCATAGGGCTCAGTGCTGCCCCCGCGTATTCCCATAGGGCTCAGTACTGCCCCGCGTATTCCCATAGGGCTCAGTACTGCCCCCCGCGTATTCCCATAGGGCTCAGTACTGCCCCCCCGCGTATTCCCATAGGGCTCAGTACTGCCCCCGCGTATTCCCATAGGGCTCAGTACTGCCCCCCCGCGTATTCCCATAGGGCTCAGTACTGCCCCGCGTATTCCCATAGGGCTCAGTGCTGCCCCCCGCGTATTCCCATAGGGCTCAGTACTGCCCCGCGTATTCCCATAGGGCTCAGTACTGCCCCCGCGTATTCCCATAGGGCTCAGTACTGCCCCCCGCGTATTCCCATAGGGCTCAGTACTGCCCCCCCGCGTATTCCCATAGGGCTCAGTACTGCCCCCGCGTATTCCCATAGGGCTCAGTGCTGCCCCCGCGTATTCCCATAGGGCTCAGTACTGCCCCACACACTGGGTGCCAAATAGAATATACCCCCTATGAGGGGCACATACAGCCAGGTAAGGGGAGGAGTCACACAGGCAGGAATTCCCAGAATGAAGCAAAACATCAAGAACAAGAAAATCATTTTGAAGGAAAAGAAGCATTATGGGTAATACTTACACTTTTATTCTGGGAAGGGGCGGGGTTGCACAAACGGGGCGGAGCTCCTGACGAGCCGGTAGTCAGTTGTCCGGTTCCATTTCCTATCAGTAAGTGATCTCATCTCTGACGTATTTATGCTCCGCCCTCAACAATGTCGCACTTAATCCCAGTGCCGCGGTGCATTCTGGAACACCGAGTCCAATCTGGTTCTCTTCGCCCTAGTGGGAGGAAGTAGAAACTACAACCCCCAGAAATCAGTGCGACTAAGTGTCTCGGCTCCCGAGTAAAAAGAAATCTGATTGGCTCCTCAGCCGGCGACACGTGGGTCCGAGTGTGAGACAGAGAGACCGGCAGGGACGGGACAGTGTGAGGGAGAGAGGTGCGCAGTGAGGCGGGAGTGGGGCAGTGAGTCTGGGGGAGAGGTGCGCAGTGAGGCGGGAGTGGGGCAGTGAGTCTGGGGGAGAGGTGCGCAGTGAGTCGGGAGTGGGGCAGAGAGTCTGGGGGAGAGGTGCGCAGTGAGTCGGGGACTGGGGGGCAGAGAGTCTGGGGGAGAGGTGCGCAGTGAGTCGGGACTGGGGGGCAGAGAGACAGTGAGTCTGGGGGAACAGGGGCATGGGGTGCGGGGGAACCAGTGAGTGAGTAGGTGGCGGGGAGAGTACGTCCGGTCCTGGGGAGTGAGAGTGAGGCCGGGACGGAGTGAGTGTGTGGGACTGGGAGCGTAAGGGTGCCCCGGTACCGGTTGGGCCTGGGTTGGGCACCGGTTGGGCCTGGGGTTGGGTACCGGTTGGTCACCGGTTGGGCCTGGGGTTGGGTACCGGTTGGGCACCGGTTGGGCCTGGGTTGGGGTACCGGTTGGCCTGGCGGTTGGGTACGGTTGGGCCTGGGGTTGGGCCTGGGGTTGGGTACCGGTTGGGCCTGGGGTTGGGTACCGGTTGGGCCTGGGGTTGGGTACCGGTTGTGGCCTGGGGTTGGGCACCGGTTGGGCTGGGATGGGTACCGGTTGGGCCTGGGGTTGGGTACCGGTTGGGCCTGGGGTTGGGCCTGGGGTTGGGCCTGGGGTTGGGCACCGGTTGGGCCTGGGGTTGGGTACCGGTTGGGCCTGGGGTTGGGCCTGGGGTTGGGTACCGGTTGGGCCTGGGGTTGGTACCGGTTGGGTACCGGTTGGGCCTGGGGTTGGGCACCGGTTGGGCCTGGGGTTGGGCACCGGTTGGGCCTGGGGTTGGGCACCGGTTGGGCCTGGGTTGGGCACCGGTTGGGCCTGGGGTTGGCACCGGTTGGGCCTGGGTTGGGCACCGGTTGGCCTGGGGTTGGGTACCGGTTGGCCTTGGGTTGGGTACCGGTTGGGCCTTGGGTTGGGTACCGTTGGGCCTGGGGTTGGGCACCGGTTGGGCCTGGGGTTGGGCACCGGTTGGGCCTGGGGTTGGCACCGGTTGGGCCTGGGGTTGGGCACCGGTTGGGCCTGGGGTTGGGCACCGGTTGGGCCTGGGGTTGGGCACCGGTTGGGCCTGGGGTTGGGCACCGGTTGGGCCTGGGGTTGGGCACCGGTTGGGCCTGGGGTGGGCACCGGTTGGGCCTGGGGTTGGGCACCGGTTGGGCCTGGGGTTGGGCACCGGTTGGGCCTGGGGTTGGGCACCGGTTGGGCCTGGGGTTGGGCACCGGTTGGGCCTGGGGTTGGGCACCGGTTGGGCCTGGGTTGGGCACCGGTTGGGCCTGGGGTTGGGCACCGGTTGGGCCTGGGGTTGGGCACCGGTTGGGCCTGGGTTGGGCACCGGTTGGGCCTGGGGTTGGGCACCGGTTGGGCCTGGGGTTGGGTACCGGTTGGGCCTGGGGTTGGGTACAGGTTGGGCCTGGGGTTGGGCACCGGTTGGGCCTGGGGTTGGGCACCGGTTTGGCCTGGGGTTGGGCACCGGTTTGGCCTGGGGTTGGGCACCGGTTTGGCCTGGGGTTGGGCACCGGTTGGGCCTGGGGTTGGGCACCGGTTGGGCCTGGGGTTGGGCACCGGTTGGGCCTGGGGTTGGGCACCGGTTGGGCCTGGGGTTGGGCACCGGTTGGGCCTGGGGTTGGGCACCGGTTGGGCCTGGGGTTGGGCACCGGTTGGGCCTGGGTTGGGCACCGGTTGGGCCTGGGGTTGGGCACCGGTTGGGCCTGGGGTTGGGCACCGGTTGGGCCTGGGTTGGGCACCGGTTGGGCCTTGGGTTGGGCACCGGTTGGGCCTGGGTGGGCACCGGTTGGGCCTGGGGTTGGGCACCGGTTGGGCCTGGGGTTGGGCACCGGTTGGGCCTGGGGTTGGGCACCGGTTGGGCCTGGGTTGGGCACCGGTTGGGCCTGGGGTTGGGCCTGGGGTTGGGCACCGGTTGGCCTGGGTTGGGCACGGTTGGGCCTGGGGTTGGGCACCGGTTGGGCCTGGGGTTGGGCACCGGTTGGGCCTGGGGTTGGGCACCGGTTGGGCCTGGGGTTGGGCACCGGTTGGGCCTGGGGTTGGGCACCGGTTGGGCCTGGGGTTGGGTACAGGTTGGGCCTGGGGTTGGGTACAGGTTGGGCCTGGGGTTGGGCACCGGTTTGGCCTGGGGTTGGGCACCGGTTTGGCCTGGGGTTGGGCACCGGTTGGGCCTGGGGTTGGGCACCGGTTGGGCCTGGGGTTGGGCACCGGTTGGGCCTGGGGTTGGGCACCGGTTGGGCCTGGGGTTGGGCACCGGTTGGGCCTGGGGTTGGGCACCGGTTGGGCCTGGGGTTGGGCACCGGTTGGGCCTGGGTTGGGCACCGGTTGGGCCTGGGGTTGGGCACCGGTTGGGCCTGGGGTTGGGCACCGGTTGGCCTGGGGTTGGGCACCGGTTGGGCCTGGGGTTGGGCACCGGTTTGGGCCTGGGGTTGGGCACCGGTTGGGCCTGGGGTTGGGCACCGGTTGGGCCTGGGGTTGGGCACCGGTTGGGCCTGGGGTTGGGTACCGGTTGGGCCTGGGGTTGGGATTGGGCACCGGTTGGGCATAGGGTTGGGATTGGGCACCGGTTGGGCCTGGGATTGGCGACCGGGCACCGGTTGGGCCTGGGGTTGGGATTGGGCACCGGTTGGGCCTGGGGTTGGGATTGGGCACCGGTTGGGCCTGGGGTTGGGATTGGGCACCGGTTGGGCCTGGGGTTGGGATTGGGCACCAGTTGGGCCTGGGATTGGCGACCGGTTGGGCAAATATTTAGGGGCAGAAGAGGGAGCCGGCAGGGGCTCTAGGGGCGGATAGTTGGGAAAGGGTGCATGGGGGTTAGAGAGAGGCAGATTGTGGAGAGGCCATGAGGAATGCCCTGGGGGGGGCGGCTGTGCTAGTGTTTGGGGCAGTGACGGGAGTTGCTAGGGACACAGTTGCCCCATTAGCCTTAGTGACCCCCGTATGAGGGGGGGGGGGCGGCTGTGCTAGTGTTTGGGGCAGTGACGGGAGTTGCTAGGGACACAGTTGCCCCATTAGCCTTAGTGACCCCTGTATGAGGGGGGGGGCGGCTGTGCTAGTGTTTGGGGCAGTGACGGGAGTTGCTAGGGACACAGTTGCCCCATTAGCCTTAGTGACCCCCGTATGTGGGGGGGGGGGGGGGGCTGTGCTAGTGTTTGGGGCAGTGACGGGAGTTGCTAGGGACACAGTTGCCCCATTAGCCTTAGTGACCCCCCGTATGAGGGGGGGGGGGCGGCTGTGCTAGTGTTTGGGGCAGTGACGGGAGTTGCTAGGGACACAGTTGCCCCATTAGCCTTAGTGACCCCCGTATGAGGGGGGGGGGGGCGGCTGTGCTAGTGTTTGGGGCAGTGACGGGAGTTGCTAGGGACACAGTTGCCCCATTAGCCTTAGTGACCCCCGTATGAGGGGGGGGGGGGGCTGTGCTAGTGTTTGGGGCAGTGACGGGAGTTGCTAGGGACACAGTTGCCCCATTAGCCTTAGTGACCCCCGTATGAGGGTGGGTGGGCTCTGTTCCGGGCCCCTATGGGTCTCTAATGCCTTTCTCCCTCTCTGTGGGGCAGTTGCTGCTACTGAGGGGCATTATCTGACCTGGGAACATGCCGTCCGACCTGGCCAAGAAGAAAGCAGCCAAGAAAAAGGAGGCGGCGAAGGCTCGTCAGCGCCCCAAGAAGGAGAATGGGGAGGCGGCCCCCGAGGATTCCGAGCAGCAGCCCAGCAACGGCACCTCCACCCCCGGTAAGTGTTATTGGTACGGCCCGGGGCATCTTTCCTACAGGGGCTGTAGGGACTGTAGCAGTGGGCAGGGGCATTACAGGAAGCGGGGCTGTAGGGATGTAGCAGTGGGCAGGGGCATTACAGGAGGCGGGGCTGTAGGGATGTAGCAGTGGGCAGGGGCATTACAGGAGGCGGGGCTGTAGGGATGTAGCAGTGGGCAGGGGCATTACAGGAGGCGGGGCTGTAGGGATGTAGCAGTGGGCAGGGGCATTACAGGAGGGGGAGGGGCTATAGGGACTGTAGCAGTGGGCAGGGGCAGTACAGGAGGGGGAGGGGCTATAGGGACTGTAGCAGTGGGCAGGGGCATTGCAGGAGGGGGAGGGGCTATAGGGACTGTAGCAGTGGGCAGGGACATTACAGGAGGGGGAGGGGCTATAGGGACTGTAGCAGTGGGCAGGGCATTGCAGGGGGAGGGGCTATAGGGACTAGCAGTAGGCAGGGGCATACAGGAGGGGAAGGGGCTATAGGGACTGTAGCAGTAGGCAGGGCATTGCAGGGGGAGGGGCTATAGGGACTGTAGCGTTAGGCAGGGCATTGCAGGAGGGGGAGGGGCTATAGGGACTAGCAATAGGCAGGGGCATTGCATGAGGGGGAGGGGCTATAGGGACTGTAGCAGTAGGCAGGGGCATTACAGGAGGGGAGGGGCTATAGGGACTGTAGCAGTAGCAGGGGCATTACAGGAGGGGAGGGGCTACAGGGACTGTAGCAGTAGGCAGGGGCATTACAGGAGGGGGAGGGGCTATAGGGACTGTAGCAGTGGGCAGGGGCATTACAGGGGGAGGGGCTATAGGGACTGTAGCAGTGGTCAGGGCATTGCAGGGGGAGGGGCTATAGGGACTAGCAGTAGGCAGGGGCATTACAGGAGGGGAAGGGGCTATAGGGACTGTAGCAGTAGGCAGGGCATTGCAGGGGGAGGGGCTATAGGGACTGTAGCGTTAGGCAGGGCATTGCAGGAGGGGGAGGGCTATAGAGACTAGCAATAGGCAGGGGCATTGCATGAGGGGGAGGGGCTATAGGGACTGTAGCAGTAGGCAGGGGCATTACAGGAGGGGGAGGGGCTATAGGGACTGTAGCAGTAGGCAGGGGCATTACAGGAGGGGGAGGGGCTATAGGGACTGTAGCAGTAGGCAGGGGCATTACAGGAGGGGGAGGGGCTTTAGGGACTGTAGCAGTAGGCAGGGGCATTACAGGAGGGGGAGGGGCTACAGGGACTGTAGCAGTAGGCAGGGGCATTACAGGAGGGGGAGGGGCTATAGGGACTGTAGCAATGGGCAGGGGCATTACAGGGGGAGGGGCTATAGGGACTGTAGCAGTGGGCAGGGGCATTACATGAGGGGGAGGGGCTATAGGGACTGTAGCAGTGGGCAGGGGCATTACATGAGGGGGAGGGGCTATAGGGACTGTAGCAGTGGGCAGGGGCATTACTGGAGGGGGAGGGGCTGTAGGGACTGTAGCAGTAGGCAGGAACATTACAGGAGGGGGAGGGGCTATAGGGACTGTAGCAGTGGGCAGGGGCATTGCATGAGGGGAGGGGCTATAGGGACTGTAGCAGTAGGCAGGGGCATTACAGGAGGGGGAGGGCTATAGGGACTGTAGCAGTAGGCAGGGGCATTACAGGAGGGGGAGGGGCTTTAGGGACTGTAGCAGTAGGCAGGGGCATTACAGGAGGGGGAGGGGCTACAGGGACTGTAGCAGTAGGCAGGGGCATTACAGGAGGGGGAGGGGCTATAGGGACTGTAGCAATGGGCAGGGGCATTACAGGGGGAGGGGCTATAGGGACTGTAGCAGTGGGCAGGGGCATTACATGAGGGGGAGGGGCTATAGGGACTGTAGCAGTGGGCAGGGGCATTACATGAGGGGGAGGGGCTATAGGGACTGTAGCAGTGGGCAGGGGCATTACTGGAGGGGGAGGGGCTATAGGGACTAGCAGTAGGCAGGAACATTACAGGAAGGGGAGGGGCTGTAGGGACTGTAGCAGTAGGCAGGAACATTACAGGAGGGGGAGGGGCTATAGGGACTGTAGCAGTGGGCAGGGACATTACAGGAGGGGGAGGGGCTATAGGGACTGTAGCAGTGGGCAGGGGCATTACTGGAGGGGGAGGGGCTATAGGGACTGTAGCAGTGGGCAGGGGCATTACAGGAGGGTGAGGGGCTATAGGGACTGTAGCAGTGGGCAGGGGAATTACAGGGAGGGGGAGGAGCTATAGGGACTGTAGCAGTGGGCAGGGGAATTACAGGAGGGGGAGGAGCTATAGGGACTGTAGCAGTGGGCAGGGGCATTACAGGAGGGGGAGGGGCTATAGGGACTGTAGCAGTAGGCAGGGGCATTACAGGAGGGGGAGGGGCTATAGGGACTAGCAGTGGGCAGGGGCATTACAGGAGGGGGAGGGGCTATAGGGACTGTAGCAGTGGGCAGGGGCATTACAGGAGGGGGAGGGGCTATAGGGACTGTAGCAGTGGGCAGGGGCAGTACAGGAGGGGGAGGGGCTATAGGGACTGTAGCAGTGGGCAGGGGCAATACTGATAGTGTTTGTTGCTGGCGCAGAGGTGGATGAAGTGACTCGGCAGATGGAGGAGTTTGAGTTGAGGAAGGCGGCCGCCCGCGCTGTGACTGGGGTCCTGGCGTCGCACCCAAACAGCACCGACGTTCATATCATTAACATGTCGCTGACCTTCCATGGGCAGGAGCTGCTGAGCGACACCACCATAGAGCTGAACTCGGGCAGGAGATACGGCCTGATTGGCCTGAATGGCACCGGTGAGGCCCTCGGGGGCGGGGTTAATGGCACATAAGGGGCGGGAGCAGAATGGGTTGGTGGGAAGTAACGAGCCAATGAGTTCCCTCTCTCCCCAGGGAAGTCCATGCTGCTGTCGGCAGTGGGGGGGGCGGGGTTAATGGCACATAAGGGGCGGGAGCAGAATGGGTTGGTGGGAAGTAACGAGCCAATGAGTTCCCTCTCTCCCCAGGGAAGTCCATGCTGCTGTCGGCAGTGGGGGGGGCGGGGTTAATGGCACATAAGGGCGGGAGCAGAATGGGTTGGTGGGAAGTAACGAGCCAATGAGTTCCCTCTCTCCCCAGGGAAGTCCATGCTGCTGTCGGCAGTGGGGGGGCGGGAGGTGCCGATCCCAGAGCACATTGATATCTATCACCTGACGCGGGAGATGCCCCCCAGTGACAAGTCGGCCCTCCAGTGCGTCATGGAGGTCGATACAGAGAGGAACTTGCTGGAGAAGGAGGTGGAGCGGCTGGCACACGAGGATGGTAAGAGCGGATTGGCTGGGGCACAAGGAAGGTGAGAGCTGATTGGCTGGGGCACAAGGATGGTGAGAGCTGATTGGCTGGGGCACAAGGATGGTGAGAGCTGATTGGCTGGTGCATGAGGATGGTGAGAGCTGATTGGCTGGTGCATGAGGATGGTGAGAGCTGATGGGTCATGGCACAGCCATTATCTGCTCTTTCCCTCGCAGTTGGTATGTAGTTGTGGGCCCGGCTGCTTAGGGCACAAATCAGTGGGGGGTACTGGGTTATTGGGGCAAGGGCTGCCTCTCCCCTCACTGTTTAACCCTCTCATGCCCTCCCTGTTTAACCCTCTCCTGCCCTCACTGTTTAACCCTTTCCTCCCCAGCGGAATGTGAGAAGCTGATGGAGCTGTACGAGCGGCTGGAGGAGTTGGATGCGGCGAAGGCGGAGGTGCGGGCGTCGCGGATCCTACACGGACTGGGGTTCACGCCCGCCATGCAGCGCAAAAAGCTCAAGGATTTCAGCGGGGGCTGGAGGATGCGTGTGGCCCTTGCCAGGTTAGTAACCGAAGCTGCGCTGTGATTGGGGGAGACTTCTGATCAGGTGGGGTGAGTGGGTGGAGCCTCCCATATATACCCTGCTCTCCCAAACTGGTGGCATAGCCCTGGGGTGTTTCTGGGGGGCCTTCACTAATTACTGACCAATTGTTCTGCCCCACAGGGCCCTCTTCATTCGCCCATTCATGCTGCTCCTGGACGAACCGACCAATCACCTTGATCTGGAGGCCTGCGTGTGGCTTGAGGAGGAGCTAAAGTCGTGAGTATTGGGGGTGGGGGTGCCCTATAGCCTGCCTGTGCCAGGGGTGCCTGTGTCTTATAGCCTGCCTGTGCCAGGGGTGCCCGTGCCCTATAGCCTGCCTGTGCCAGGGGTGCCCGTGCCCTATAGCCTGCCTGTGCCAGGGGTGCCCGTGCCCTATAGCCTGCCTGTGCCAGGGGTGCCCGTGCCCTATAGCCTGCCTGTGCCAGGGGTGCCCGTGCCCTATAGCCTGCCTGTGCCAGGGGTGCCCGTGCCCTATAGCCTGCCTGTGCCAGGGGTGCCCGTGCCCTATAGCCTGCCTGTGCCAGGGGTGCCCGTGCCCTATAGCCTGCCTGTGCCAGGGGTGCCCGTGTCCTATAGCCTGCCTGTGCCAGGGGTGCCCGTGTCCTATAGCCTGCCTGTGCCAGGGGTGCCCGTGTCCTATAGCCTGCCTGTGCCAGGGGTGGGGGTGCCCTATAGCCTGCCTGTGCCAGGGGTGCCGGTTCCCTATAGCCTGCCTGTGCCAGGGGTGGGGGTGCCCTATAGCCTGCCTGTGCCAGGGGTGGGTGTGCCCTATAGCCTGCCTGTGCCGGGGGTGCCCTATAGCCTGCCTGTGCCAGGGGTGCCGGTTCCCTATAGCCTGCCTGTGCCAGGGGTGGGGGTGCCCTATAGCCTGCCTGTGCCAGGGGTGGGTGTGCCCTATAGCCTGCCTGTGCCGGGGGTGCCCTATAGCCTGCCTGTGCCAGGGGTGGGTGTGCCACTGTGGGTATGGGAGTCAGTGTGCCAGGGGTGGGGGGGCACTGTGGGTACGGGAGTCGGTGTGCCAGGGGTGGGGGGGCACTGTGGGTACGGGAGTCGGTGTGCCAGGGGTGGGGGGGCACTGTGGGTATGGGAGTCGGTGTGCCAGGGGTGGGGGGGCACTGTGGGTATGGGAGTCGGTGTGCCAGGGGTGGGGGGGCACTGTGGGTATGGGAGTCGGTGTGCCAGGGGTGGGGGGGCACTGTGGGTATGGGAGTCGGTGTGCCAGGGGTGGGGGGAACATTGTGCCACACACATTGGCAGTTGCCCACCTTACACCCTTTTCTTGCCTGAAGGTTCCGGCGGATCCTGGTTCTTATCTCTCACTCACAAGATTTCCTCAATGGCGTCTGTACCAACATCATTCACTTGCACAACCGCAAACTGAAGTACTACACGGTGAGTCCCCCGGGGTAAATGTTATTGCCCCACCCACCACTCCTGTGTGTATTATGTCTCCCCATTAGTATGTGGGTTTATCTGCCCCCCAGGGTAATTATGATCAGTATGTGGGTTTATCTGCCCCCCTCAGGGTAATTATGATCAGTATGTGGATTTATCTGCCCCCGCAGGGTAATTATGATCAGTATGTGGGTTTATCTGCCCCCTGCAGGGTAATTATGATCAGTATGTGGGTTTATTTGCCCCCCCCCCGCAGGGTAATTATGAGTATGTGGGTTTATCTGCCCCCCAGGGTAATTATGATGAGTATGTGGGTTTATTTGCCCCCCCTGCAGGTTAATTATGATCAGTATGTGGGTTTATTTGCCCCTGCAGGGTAATTATGATCAGTATGTGGGTTTATCTGCCCCCCAGGGTAATTATGATCAGTATGTGGGTTTATCTGCCCCCTGCAGGGTAATTATGATCAGTATGTGGGTTTATCTGCCCCCTGCAGGGTAATTATGATCAGTATGTGGGTTTATCTGCCCCCCAGGGTAATTATGATCAGTATGTGGATTTATTTGCCCCCCCTCAGGGTAATTATGATCAGTATGTGGGTTTATCTGCCCCCCTCAGGGTAATTATGATCAGTATGTGGGTTTATCTGCCCCCCTCAGGGTAATTATGATCAGTATGTGGGTTTATCTGCCCCCCTCAGGGTAATTATGATCAGTATGTGGGTTTATCTGCCCCCCTCAGGGTAATTATGATCAGTATGTGGGTTTATCTGCCCCCTCAGGGTAATTATGATCAGTATGTGGGTTTATCTGCCCCCCTCAGGGTAATTATGATCAGTATGTGGGTTTATCTGCCCCCCGCAGGGTAATTATGATCAGTATGTGGGTTTATCTGCCCCCTGCAGGGTAATTATGATCAGTATGTGGGTTTATTTGCCCCCCCCCGCAGGGTAATTATGATCAGTATGTGGGTTTATCTGCCCCCCGCAGGGTAATTATGATCAGTATGTGAAGACGCGCCTGGAGCTGGAGGAGAATCAGATGAAGAGGTTTAATTGGGAACAGGACCAAATCGCACACATGAAGGTGAGTGGCAGTGCCCAAGGCCGGTACCAACACGCTCGGCATTGTGGGAGCCCTGTTTGCCCTCAGTAACGGCTTGTTCCTTGCCAATAACAGAATTACATTGCCCGGTTTGGGCACGGCAGCGCCAAGTTGGCCCGTCAGGCGCAGAGCAAAGAGAAAACCCTGCAGAAAATGATGTCGTCCGGCCTAACGGAGCGGGTCATTAACGACAAGGTGGGTCTGTGCCCCTCCCACTGTGCCATGGGGGGGGGGGGGGGGGGGTTGGGACTGAATTGCCCCTCCTACTGTGCCATGGGGGAATTTGGACTGAATTGCCCCTCCTACTGTGCCATGGGGGGGGGGGTTGGGACTGAATTGCCCCTCCTACTGTGCCATGGGGGGGGGGTTTGGGACTGAATTGCCCCTCCTACTGTGTCATGGGGGGGATTGGGACTGAATTGCCCCTCCTACTGTGTCATGGGGGGGATTGGGGCTGAATTGCCCCTCCTGTAGTACCATGGGGGGGATTGGGACTGAATTGCCCCTCCTGTGGTGCCATGGGGGGGGGGGGGGGATTGGGACTGAATTGCCCCTCCTACTGTGCCATGGGGGGGATTGGGACTGAATTGCCCCTCCTGTGGTGCCATGGGGGGGGGGGGGATTGGGACTGAATTGCCCCTCCTACTGTGCCATGGGGGGGATTGGGACTGAATTGCCCCTCCTGTAGTGCCATGGGGGGGTTTGGGACTGAATTGCCCCTCCTGTAGTGCCATGGGGGGGGTTTGGGACTGAATTGCCCCTCCTGTAATGCCAGATTGAGTTTGGGGGTGACCCCGAGTTCTGCCCAGTAACTGAGGTGCCGTTAGTCTGGGGGTGCCAATAATGGGAACATCTGTCCCACCCCCATGATAACGTTATACACTTCTTCCATAGCAGCTTACCCCTTGGTTGCCCCCCTTATGGGTAGAAAGGAATGTGGGGTGCAATAATCTGACTCTTCCTTCCTGGGTTCTAGACTCTGTCGTTCTTTTTCCCTTCCTGTGGGAAAATCCCTCCCCCGGTCATTATGGTGCAGAACGTCAGCTTCCGCTACACCGCCGACGGGGTAAGAACGGGGCAAAGGGGGAGGGGCTTGGGCGGGGGTTGAGCAGGGGCGGGACTCACGCCTTCTCTCTCTCTCTAGCCGCTTATCTACAAGAACCTGGAATTTGGGATTGACCTCGACACCCGAGTGGCCCTCGTGGGCCCTAACGGAGCTGGGAAATCCACTCTGCTGAAGCTCCTGACTGGGGAGGTAAGTGGTCCCTGCACTTGCCCCATTAGCCCCGTGACTTCTATTGAGCTCTAATTTGCCCTTCTTGCCCTTCCGCAGCTGCTGCCATCAGACGGAATGATCCGGAAACATTCTCATGTTAAAATTGGGCGGTACCATCAGCACCTGACGGAGCAGCTGGACCTGGACCTGTCGCCCCTGGAATATATGATGAAGTGTTACCCCGAGATCAAGGAGAAGGAGGAGATGAGGAAGATCATTGGTAGATATGGGCTGACTGGCAAACAGCAGGTAAGTGCTGCCGGCTAGTTGCCCCTCGGTACCTGGGCCCAGTGCCACTCGCTCTAACGGGGGCTTCTCCCTGCAGGTCAGTCCCATCCGTAACCTGTCTGACGGGCAGAAGTGCCGCGTGTGCTTTGCGTGGCTGGCCTGGCAGAACCCCCACATGCTCTTCTTGGATGAACCCACAAATCACTTGGACATTGAGACGATAGATGCCCTGGCAGACGCCATCAATGAGTTTGAAGGGGGGATGATGCTTGTGAGCCACGACTTCCGGCTTATACAGCAGGTCAGTGCAGGCAGCGGGGGATGGTGTCGGGGCAGGCAGCGGGGATTAGTGGGTGGTGTTGGGGCAGGGGAAGAGGGCAGGCAGCAGGGATTACTTGGTGGGCGGGCCTCGGGGCAGGCAGCAGGGATTACTTGGTGGGCGGGCCTCGGGGCAGGCAGCAGGGATTACTTGGTGGGCGGGCCTCGGGGCAGGCAACAGGGATTACTTGGTGGGCGGGCCTCGGGGCTGGCAGCAGGGATTACTTGGTGGGCGGGCCTCAGGGCAGGCAGCAGGGATTACTTGGTGGGCAGGCAGCAGGGATTACTCGGTGGGCGGGCCTCGGGGCAGGCAGCAGGG
The DNA here is from genome assembly GCF_000004195.4 of Xenopus tropicalis. Taxonomy (NCBI): domain Eukaryota; kingdom Metazoa; phylum Chordata; class Amphibia; order Anura; family Pipidae; genus Xenopus; species Xenopus tropicalis. Next base: position 554,861 of record NC_030682.2, read on the forward strand.
ATTACTCGGTGGGCGGGCCTCTGGGCAGGGATTACTCGGTGGGCGGGCCTCTGGGCAGGGATTACTCGGTGGGCGGGCCTCTGGGCAGGGATTACTCGGTGGGCGGGCCTCGGGGCAGGCAGCAGGGATTACTTGGTGGGCAGGCAGCAGGGATTACTTGGTGGGCAGGCCAGCAGGGATTACTTGGTGGGCAGGCAGGCAGGGATTACTTGGTGGGCAGGCAGCAGGGATTACTTGGTGGGCAGGCAGCAGGGATTACTTGGTGGGCAGGCAGCAGGGATTACTTGGTGGGCAGGCAGCAGGGATTACTTGGTGGGCAGGCAGCAGGGATTACTTGGTGGGCGGGCCTCGGGGCAGGCAGCAGGGATTACTTGGTGGGCAGGCAGCAGGGATTACTCGGTGGGCGGGCCTCGGGGCAGGCAGCAGGGATTACTCGGTGGGCGGGCCTCTGGGCAGGGATTACTCGGTGGGCGGGCCTCGGGGCAGGCAGCAGGGATTACTCGGTGGGCGGGCCTCGGGGCAGGGATTACTCGGTGGGCGGGCCTCGGGGCAGGGATTACTCGGTGGGCGGGCCTCGGGGCAGGGATTACTCGGTGGGCGGGCCTTGGGGCAGTGCAAGAGTGGAGTCGTTTAACATCCCTTTGTTCCCCAGGTGGCTCAGGAGATCTGGGTGTGTGAGAAACAGGCCGTAACCAAGTGGGCGGGGGATATCCTGTCCTACAAACAGCACCTTAAATCCCGGCTCGGAGACGATGAACCCCAGTGTAGGGGCAACTGAGACACAAGGATCTTCCAATTTAAGGGCAACTGAAAAGCAAAGCTGTCCCAGTGCAGGGGCAACTAAGAAGCAACGGTCTCCTAAGCAACCAGTTTGGGGCTTATTCCTATTTGTAACCAACAGACAGGGAGTCCCGGTTCCCAGTCGGCCCCTTGTTGGAGCCCGAGCTCTATGCGCCCAAGGCCCCCCTTACCCCCTGGTGGCTCCGAGACTGAACTGCAGCTCAGGACTGTAACTCTGTGCGACTTCACTGGAGCCTGAAGGAATGGAGGGTGGCTCTCCTACTCGAGCCTCAAGCTCACTCACACTCAGTCACACTTACTCCTTTTCTTTTATAAGCCAATTATTTATCTGTAACTTACCCTGAGACAATAAAGAGAATCCCTACAAAGAACTGACTCCTTCAGTGGCGCCGTCCAATCATGTCCCTTCTGCAATGGGCTCACTCACACCGGGGCCACTCACCGGTAACCTCCCCCAGGGCTACAGGGGCGGGACCCTTATCGTCACGGGGGCGGGACCCTTATCGTCACGGGGGCGGGACCCTTATCGTCACGGGGGCGGGACCCTTATCGTCACGGGGGCGGGACCCTTATCGTCACGGGGGCGGGACCCTTATCGGGGGGCTTCACGGGGGCGGGACCCTTATCGTCACGGGGGCGGGACCCTTATCGTCACGGGGGCGGGACCTTATCGTCACGGGGGCGGGACCCTTATCGTCACGGGGGCGGGACCCTTATCGTCACGGGGGCGGGACCCTTATCGTCACGGGGGCGGGACCCTTATCGTCACGGGGGCGGGACCCTTATCGTCACGGGGGCGGGACCCTTATCGTCACGGGGGCGGGACCCTTATCGTCACGGGGGCGGGACCCTTATCACGGTGGGTCAGTTGGTTGATGAGAACGGGGAAAAAGCAGGAATGTTGAGCGTATTTCCCATCTGTCTATACATCTGAGGAGCCAGATAATGAGGCTTCCCTTGTAATATGCCCAGTTCTAGTAATTTAGCTACTGGCGCGTGGGTCACTCGGGGGGGGATTCAATAGCGACTGGAACATGTAAAGGGAAACAAAGGTCCAGGGCCGGATGGGATTCATCCCAGGGTATTAAATGAGCTGAGCGCTGTGATTGCCAAACCTCTTCACTTAATTTCCCAGGATTCATTGGGGCCTGGCATGGTGCCGAGAGACTGGCGGATTGCTAATGTGGTGCCGTTATTTAAAAAGGGATCCCGCTCTCAGCCTGAAAACTATAGGCCTGTTAGTCTGACATCAGTAGTAGGAAAGCTTCTGGAAGGGGTAATAAGGGATAGGGTACTTGTATACATTGCAGTTCACAATACTATTAGTTTGTGCCACATGGGTTTATGGGTAACAGATCTTGCCAGACTAATTTAGTCGCCTTTTATGAGGAGGTGAGTAGGAACCTCGATGCTGGAATGGCAGTGGATGGGATCTACTTGGACTTTGCTAAAGCGTTTGATACAGTACCTCACAGAGGGTTAATGATCCAATTAAGGAATATTGGCCTAGAACATAATATTTGTAATTGGATAGAGAACTGGCTGAAGGATAGATTACACAGAGTGGGGGTAAATGGAACATTTTCTAATTGGGGGAGTGGGGTTAGTGGGTACCGCAGGGGCAGTTAGGGGGTTGGGGAATGCCCTGCCGGGGGATGTTGGGTAGGGGGTTCCTCACGGTGAGGGCAGTTGAGGGGGTTGGGGAATGCCCTGCCGGGGGATGTTGGGTAGGTGGTTCCTCACGGTGAGGGCAGTGAGGGGGTTGGGGAATGCCCTGCCGGGGATGTTGGGTAGGGGGTTCCTCACGGTGAGGGCAGTGAGGGGGTTGGGAATGCCCTGCCGGGGGATGTTGGGTAGGGGGGTTCCTCACGTGAGGGCAGTGAGGGGGTTGGGGAATGCCCTGCCGGGGGGTGTAGGGTAGGGGGTTCCTCACGGTGAGGGCAGTGAGGGGGTTGGGGAATGCCCTGCCGGGGGATGTTGGGTAGGGGGTTCCTCACAGTGAGGGGGTTGGGGAATGCCTGCCGGGGGATGTTGGGTAGGGGGTTCCTCACGGTGAGGGCAGTGAGGGGGTTGGGGAATGCCCTGCCGGGGGGATGTTGGGTAGGGGGTTCCTCACGGTGAGGGCAGTGAGGGGGTTGGGGAAGCCCTGCCGGGGGATGTTGGGTAGGGGGTTCCTCACGGTGAGGGCAGTGAGGGGGTTGGGGAATGCCCTGCCGGGGGATGTTGGGTAGGGGGGTTCCTCACGGTGAGGGCAGTGAGGGGGTTGGGGAATGCCCTGCCGGGGGATGTTGGGTAGGGGGTTCCTCACGGTGAGGGCAGTGAGGGGGTTGGGGAATGCCCTGCCGGGGGATGTTGGGTAGGGGGTTCCTCACGGTGAGGGCAGTGAGGGGGTTGGGGAATGCCCTGCCGGGGGGTGTTGGGTAGATCCGCCCCTGCTCTGAGGGAGGGGGGGCCAGTGGGGGAGATTCGTTGCTGAAGGAATGAGTTTCTGTGGCTCCCAACTATAAAAGGCAGTTTACCCCCCCCATGCAGAATTGAGAGCAGAACTTCCTGGGTGGGGGGCTGGTAACTCTGTATAAGGCGTTTATATGTGGGGGGAGATTGTGCCAGGAATGAGGCGGGGGCCAAAAATTATGAAGGGTGAATCCAAGCGCACCGGACAACAGGACATTCTCTTAAAACGTAATCTTTATTCATCCATTAAAAACATGCCATGCCCAACGCGTTTCGTGCACAGATGCACCTAATCATAGGCCGGAAGTGCACACACATCTCAGGGAATTTAAACAGAAAAATGAAGATTGGTAAAACAACCCCCCCCCCCCCCCCAAAGGTAAAATTAAAGGGGAAAAAGACCAAAGAGAAACACCCTGAATTTGCACATTAAATAAATATTCCAATAAATTGATTATATCAAAACCCATAATAGGGATAAATAAAAACAATAATTAGTTTAACCTCATTCATCAACATCATAAATCCGATGAACTAAACAATATCGGCTGAACATTTGTAAATAAGTTCTATTTAATGGCTTTATAATCCTGTTATATATAATGACTGATATCGGCTGGACATTTGTACATAGGTGACGTTACACTCATTTAGTTTGATTCATTTGATTTGATTTACATTGCTTTACTGTATATACTCGAGTATAAGCCTAGTTTTTAAGCACCCAATATGTGCTGAGTCGCCCTCGGCTTATACTCGAGTCGGGTGCCATGGGTCCCCCCAGACTAGCACCCTGTGTCCTTTGTGTGCAAATTAGGCCCCCCCGCACCCAGACCCTGCAGTGCCTGTTGTTTTTGTTGACCCTCCACTTACAGAGCTAGTTTACTGTTTTTCTTTGAAATAAATATCTAAAAACATATACCCCACTGATGCCTCAATTAATGTCATTTTATTGGTATTTATTTTGATTATTAAAACTTAGCAGTACCTGCTGCATTTCCCACCCTAGGCTTATACTCCAGTCAATAAGTTTTTCCAGTTTTCTTAGGTAAAATTAGGTACCTCGGCTTATATTCCGATCGGCTTATACTCGAGTATATACGGTACCTTGGTTTATATTCCCATCGGCTTATACTCGAGTATATACAGTACCTCGTCTTATATTCCCATCGGCTTATACTCAAGTATATACGGTACCTCGGTTTATATTCCCATCGGCTTATACTCGAGTATATACAGTACCTCGGCTTATATTCCCATCGGTTTATACTCGAGTATATACGGTACCTCGGCTTATATTCCGATCGGCTTATACTCGAGTATATACGGTACCTTGGTTTATATTCCCATCGGCTTATACTCGAGTATATACAGTACCTCGTCTTATATTCCCATCGGCTTATACTCAAGTATATACGGTACCTCGGTTTATATTCCCATCGGCTTATACTCGAGTATATACGGTACCTCGGCTTATATTCCCATCGGTTTATACTCAAGTATATACAGTACCTCGGCTTATATTCCCATCGGCTTATACTCGAGTATATACGGTACCTCGGTTTATATTCCCATCGGCTTATACTCGAGTATATACGGTACCTCGGCTTATATTCCCATCGGTTTATACTCGAGTATATACGGTACCTCGGCTTATATTCCCATCGGCTTATACTCGAGTATATACGGTACCTCGGCTTATATTCCCATCGGCTTATACTCGAGTATATACGGTACCTCGGCTTATATTCCCATCGGCTTATACTCGAGTATATACGGTACCTCGGCTTATATTCCCATCGGCTTATACTCGAGTATATACGGTACCTCGGTTTATATTCCCATCGGCTTTATACTCGAGTATATACGGTACCCTCGGCTTATATTCCCATCGTCTTATACTCGAGTATATACGGTACCTCGGTTTATATTCCCATCGGCTTATACTCGAGTATATACGGTACCTCGGTTTATATTCCCATCGGCTTATACTCGAGTATATACAGTAATTTAATTTTAGTTGTTTAAATAAATAAATAAATAAATGAATAAATAGAGAGAGTTATTTTAAATTAGTCACATGATGGGTATAACATAGCAGCTGACGTCATTCCCATCGGCTTATACTCGAGTATATACGGTACCTCGGCTTATATTCCCATCGGTTTATACTCGGAGTATATACGGCACCTCGGCTTATATTCCCATCGGCTTATACTCGAGTATATCGGTACCTCGGCTTATATTCCCATCGGCTTATACTCGAGTATAACGGTACCTCGGCTTATATTCCCATCGGCTTATACTCGAGTATATACGGTACCTCATCTTATATTCCCATTGGTTTATACTCGAGTATATACGGTACCTCGGCTTATATTCCCATCGGCTTATACTCGAGTATATACGGCACCTCGGCTTATTATTCCCATCGGCTTTATACTCGAGTATATACCGGTACCTCGGCTTATATTCCCATCGGCTTGATACTCGAGTATATACGGTCCTCGGTTTATATTCCCATCGGCTTATACTCGAGTATATACGGTACCTCGGCTTATATTCCCATCGGCTTATACTCGAGTATATACGGTACCTCGGCTTATATTCCCATCGGTTTATACTCGAGTATATACGGTACCTCGGCTTATATTCCCATCGGTTTATACTCGAGTATATACGGTACCTCGGCTTATATTCCCATTGGCTTATACTCGAGTATATACGGTACCTCGGCTTATATTCCCATCGGCTTATACTCGAGTATATACGGTACCTCGGCTTATATTCCCATCGGCTTATACTCGAGTATATACGGTACCTCGGCTTATATTCCCATCGTCTTATACTCGAGTATATACGGTACCTCGGTTTATATTCCCATCGGCTTATACTCGAGTATATACGGTACCTCGGCTTATATTCCCATCGGTTTATACTCGAGTATATACGGTACCTCCGGCTTATATTCCCATCGGTTATACTTGAGTATATACGGTACCTCGGCTATATTCCATTGGCTTATACTCGAGTATATACGGTACCTCGGCTTATATTCCCATCGGCTTATACTCGAGTATATACGGTACCTCGGCTTATATTCCCATCGGCTTATACTCGAGTATATACGGTACCTCGGCTTATATTCCCATCGTCTTATACTCGAGTATATACGGTACCTCGGTTTATATTCCCATCGGCTTATACTCGAGTATATACGGTACCTCGGTTTATATTCCCATCGGCTTATACTCGAGTATATACAGTAATTTAATTTTAGTTGTTTAAATAAATAAATAAATAAATGAATAAATAGAGAGATTTATTTTAAATTAGTCACATGATGGGTATAACATAGCAGCTGACGTCATTCCCATCGGCTTATACTCGAGTATATACGGTACCTCGGCTTATATTCCCATCGGTTTATACTCGAGTATATACGGCACCTCGGCTTATATTCCCATCGGCTTATACTCGAGTATATACGGTACCTCGGCTTATATTCCCATCGGCTTATACTCGAGTATATACGGTACCTCGGCTTATATTCCCATCGGCTTATACTCGAGTATATACGGTACCTCATCTTATATTCCCATTGGTTTATACTCGAGTATATACGGTACCTCGGCTTATATTCCCATCGGCTTATACTCGAGTATATACGGTACCTCGGCTTATATTCCCATCGGCTTATACTCGAGTATATACGGTACCTCGGCTTATATTCCCATCGGCTTATACTCGAGTATATACGGTACCTCGGTTTATATTCCCATCGGCTTATACTCGAGTATATACGGTACCTCGGCTTATATTCCCATCGGCTTATACTCGAGTATATACGGTACCTCATCTTATATTCCCATTGGCTTATACTCGAGTATATACGGTACCTCGGCTTATATTCCCATCGGCTTATACTCGAGTATATACGGCACCTCGGCTTATATTCCCATCGGCTTATACTCGAGTATATACGGTACCTCGGCTTATATTCCCATGGGCTTATACTCGAGTATATACGGTACCTCGGTTTATATTCCCATCGGCTTATACTCGAGTATATACGGTACCTCGGTTTATATTCCCATCGGCTTATACTCAAGTATATACGGTACCTCGGTTTATATTCCCATCGGCTTATACTCGAGTATATACAGTAATTTAATTTTAGTTGTTTAAATAAATAAATAAATAAATGAATAAATAGAGAGAGTTATTTTAAATTAGTCACATGATGGGTATAACATAGCAGCTGACGTCAAAGAGTTTAACCCCCAGGATGCCGTGTGCCAGCACAAATACCCATTGTACCTCCAGGCGCAGGAGTCTCTCAAGCAGATCAGATCCATGTTCATCTGGTGAAACTGTAAGTTACATACGTGTGATTCGCAGCATTGAATAAAGTGACGGGACACTGGGCTGTTACTGTCTCTCTAAACTATATCCCTTATATGTTCCCACAGCCGACTTTATAATGATCTTGTGCTGCAGCCAACATATTGCATTGTGAGCAGGTCAATAACTATACAACATATTGTGTATTACAGTTATTATTATTATTATTATTAACACTATAAAGCGCCAACATACCCCGCAGCGCTGTACAATAAGTGGGTTTCATACATTGGGCATACAGAGTAACATATAAAGCAATCAGTAACCGATACAGGAGGGGAAGGGAGCCCTGCCCAAAAGAGCTTACACTCTACAAGGAGTAACATATAAAGCAATCAGTAACCGATACAGGAGGGGAAGGGAGCCCTGCCCAAAAGAGCTTACACTCTACAAGGAGTAACATATAAAGCAATCAGTAACCGATACAAGAGGGGAAGGGAGCCCTGCCCAAAAGAGCTTACACTCTACAAGGAGTAACATATACAGCAATCAGTAACCGATACAGGAGGGGAAGGGAGCCCTGCCCAAAAGAGCTTACACTCTACAAGGAGTAACATATAAAGCAATCAATAACCGATACAGGAGGGGAAGGGAGCCCTGCCCAAAAGAGCTTACAATCTACAAGGAGTAACATATAAAGCAATCAGTAACCGATACAAGAGGGGAAGAGAGCCCTGCCCCAAAGAGCTTACAATCTACAAGGAGTAACATATAAAGCAATCAGTAACTGATACAAGAGGGGAAGAGAGCCCTGCCCCAAAGAGCTTACACTCTACAAGGAGTAACATATACAGCAATCAGTAACCGATACAGGAGGGGAAGGGAGCCCTGCCCCAAAGAGCTTACAATCTACAAGGAGTAACATATAAAGCAATCAGTAACCGATACAAGAGGGGAAGAGAGCCCTGCCCCAAAGAGCTTACAATCTACAAGGAGTAACATATAAAGCAATCAGTAACTGATACAAGAGGGGAAGAGAGCCCTGCCCCAAAGAGCTTACACTCTACAAGGAGTAACATATACAGCAATCAGTAACCGATACAGGAGGGGAAGGGAGCCCTGCCCAAAAGAGCTTACACTCTACAAGGAGTAACATATAAAGCAATCAGTAACCGATACAAGAGGGGAAGGGAGCCCTGCCCAAAAGAGCTTACACTCTACAAGGAGTAACATATAAAGCAATCAGTAACCGATACAGGAGGGGAAGGGAGCCCTGCCCAAAAGAGCTTACACTCTACAAGGAGAAAGGGTTGAGACACAAGGTGTGGGAATGGGCCCTGCCCAAAAGAGCTTACAATCTACAAGGAGAAAGGGTTGAGACACAAGGTGTGGGAATGGGTGGAGCTGGGAGGGGGGGGCACAGGGTGTTGCTGAACTAGATTAGGGGAAGCTTCTCTAAATAAATGGGTTTTTAGAGATTAGCGTATATATGCCTATCGAAAGATTTGCCTGACAGTACTCTGGAAAGACGTAGCTCATTTTATATACGTACATATAACGCATCTTTGTGCTCCACATGGGTAAGTTCCCTGGGTCGCTAACCATGTGCTCTTAATAGGTTGTGACCCCCATATGTAGGAGAGAGAACATTACCGAATGTTAAGGCCTTTCTTGCAACAAACCTACAGCCACCTTGTAAGATGGTTGCCAAAAGAGGGTCGTTAAGGGAAGAGGCTATTAAAAATCTTTCTAATCCTATAAAATTGCTTAGTATATGTAGTTACAAAAGGCCCTTATTAATTTAACATTGCCCTACTCTTAATTTGACTCATGGTTTTTATATTATTACCCTTTAGTAGACCTGTCAGTATGTAGTGCTTTAGTAAAAGCCTCTAGTAGGGATCTCATGGTGTAGCCACCATCCTGTAAAAGGCAGGCCTGCTCTACATAAGCACCTATAGTACTACAGTTCCTTCGTACCCTATAAAACTGACCTTCAAATAGATGCTGAGGGTGACAGTCAGCCCTTAGGAGTGAGTTACCAGCACAGGTCCTTCTAAAGATGGTGGTTTCTATTCTATGTCCAGAGGCAATCAGCTTTAAATCCAAAAAAGAAATACTAGTTCGATTGAAGTCACTACTGAGCCTCAAATTCAGCGAATTCTCATTCAAAAAAGAAACAAAGTCAAAAAACTCTATTTCAGATGCCTGCCAAACCAATAGGAGATCATCAACATAACGCTTATAGAAATAATGCTGCGTAAAAAATCCATGTTTCCTCCATAAATGTGGGTCTCATCCCACCAACCCATATAGGTTGGCGTAAGTGGGCGCAAATGTTGCACCCATTGAGGTCCCACATTTCTGGAGGTAATAAACACCATCGAACTTGAAAAAATTGTGTGAAAGCAAATAAGCAATAGAGTCTAAAATAAAAGCCTTAGTCACAGCATGATAAGTGCTACACATCAAGATGGTACAAGACAAGCCTTCAACCCTCGTGAGGGATACAAGACTACAAAGAAGCAGCATCAATAGTGCCCCAGGAATAACTGTCCCGCCACCTAAACTCACCCAACAATTGTACGATATGTTTTGTATCACGAACATAGGAGATTAGCCGCTGAACAAGAGGTTGTAAATACAAATCAGTCTTTCATTGAGAGAGACTATCACTGATACTATAGGTCGGCCAACCGGTGGACGCTCATTCTTGTGAACCTTTGGTAGATGGTGGAATAGTGGTATTTTAGGGTTTTTAGGTACTAGATATTCTTTTATTTTTTCATTTATCAAACCATCCCTAAAAGCTCCATCCACCAAACTCACAAGAACCTTAGAATAAGAAACGGTTGGATAAGTGGAAACATCACTAAGCTGATGTAAGGCCTCTTTGCTATAGGGTTCGCTATCTAATACAACGACCATTCCTCCCTTATCAGCACCCTTACTTACTAGGGAATGGTCATTACGTAATTGCTCAAGGGCTATCCATTCCTTGCTAGTAAGATTGGAGTGCCAAAATTGACCCTCAGCTCTCAGGGAAAGGAGATTGCGCTCTATAGGATGTTGGAACGTGCCTATGACTCTGCCCCTGCAGTTTAACGGATAGAATTCAGAGCGGATTTGTAAATTCTTTTTAACAAAATTCTACCCCAACTCGGTGTAAAGGTTAGATTCACTCTGTAAAGTACATAAGGCATGTAAACATCGCTCATCCTCAAACTGCAAATCCACATTGGGGGTATCAGCAGAGGGTATCAAACCGTTGCTTCACTGTCACTCTCCTGACACTCTAATGAAGTGTTATCATAAGGTTCATTCAAAAAATACTTTTTTAACGCCAACTTGCGCACAAACCTGTTTATATCAAAGTCTCAAATACATTGAAGTCTCTAGAAGGGGAGAAAGACAACCCCTTGGATAGATAGATCGATAGATTCCAAACATGGGTCTCTTGCTTGCCGGTAGTTTGGCCGACTCTCCCTAACAGAATCACATCCCCTAATGTGTCAATAACGGCCGAGCGACCCGGAGCTCTCATTTGTGCTCGATTCCATGCTCTCTTGTCACTATTCTCTGTGATCTCCGACATTCTATCCCTTCTCCCACGCTGTCTGCCTGATTGCCTCGGAACCGGTCCCACACCGTTAATCTCTTGATTCTCTGTCGTGCTGTAAGGAAACAGAAGACAGCGAAGAGCAGAACGAGCAGGGTCGGACTGGGGTGTGGAGGGCCCACCGGGCCACCCATAGGGCCCCCCAACCCCCCCGAGGGCCCCCCCACCCGACGACCTTCCCCGAGCGCGTAAATATAACGCGTTGGGGCAGGAGTGTTCGGGCAGGGGGAGAGCTGCAATGGTTGGGTCCCACCCACTAGAGTCGGGGCCCACTGGGATTTTTCCCGGTGTCTCGGCGGCCCAGTCGGACCCTGAGAACGAGGTACTATCATTCCCCCCATAACATTCACCCTCAGTGCTTGTAACCCTAACATACGTCTGAGATTGGGATTTTTTTCAAATAGGTTTCCCTGAAGCTAAATTGGGGGGATTACCAATACGATACCGGCCCACGTCAGCGAATAAACCCATTCCCATAGTCTTTATCCCTATTAAGTTTTTTAATTTTTCTTAAAAGAACCATATCCTTCGCTCTTTTTATTTTTTGTTTTAAACTCGTATTCAGATCTTGATAATTATCAGATTGGTGGAAATTAGAAACGGCTTCAGAAATATTAGTTAGCTGGGTCTGTACATGAACGAGTTCTTCTACCAAAAGTCCCATCAATGTCAATGAGCAATCACTCGGCACTAAATTCCATAAAATCGGCTCTTGGATGGCAAACGAAGGGGCCTTTCGAATCCGCAAACCTCGGGGATTAAGCTCAGTGTAGAGCCTATATCCCACCACAGGTTCATCTCTTTTAATGTTAGTTTTTCTAAATTACGGAACCTCAGATTTAATGGCAAGTTTCATGAGGCGGGGGCCCCCTCAGTGGTTACAGTCGTACTGCCCCTCAATATGCTGCGCCCCCTCAACCCTCTCCCTATTGGATGTACGAGATTCCCACATACTCTTTGTTAGAGCCCCCGGCCGGGGCAGATCAGCTGACAGGAGATATTTATATCCTACAGGGGGGGGGGGGCAGACTGGCCGCAAACAGACCATAGAGAAATGTGAGACTGCAGGGAAGAGACAGGCTGTAGTAAATACAGGTGGGCAGAGAGACGGGCATAGGGGTTACGGGGGGCAGAGAGACGGGCATAGGGGTTACGGGGGGCAGAGAGACGGGCATAGGGGTTACGGGGGGCAGAGAGACGGGCATAGGGGTTACGGGGGGCAGAGAGACGGGCATAGGGGTTACGGGGGGCAGAGAGACGGGCATAGGGGTTACAGGGGGCAGAAAGATGGGCATAGGGGTTACAGGGGGCAGTGGAAATACAAAGGGGTAAGACTTTAGGAAATAGTGGGCAGGGCGTGGGGTGAGAAAGAAGGACATGGGGTTCAGAATAAAGGGGTGCAGCTGTGCAAGTAGAGGAAATTAATGCACTGATGTTGGGTCGGGGGCAGAACTGGCCTATTGATTGAACTGGTAACTGCACAGGCATAGGGGAGTTATTGTGCAGGGCCCCCAGATAGCAGAGCCCCCCAGATATCAGAGCCCCCAGATAGCAGAGCCCCCAGATATCAGCGCCCCCAGATATCAGAGCCCCCAGATATCAGAGCCCCCCAAATATCAGAGCCCCCAGATATCAGAGCCCCCAGATATCAGAGCCCCCTGATAGCCCCCAGATATCAGAGCCCCCCAGATATCAGAGCCCCCCAGATATCAGAGCCCCCAGATATCAGAGCCCCCCAGATATCAGAGCCCCCCAGATATCAGAGCCCCCAGATATCAGAGCCCCCCAGATATCAGAGCCCCCAGATATCAGAGCCCCCCAGATATCAGAGCCCCCCAGATATCAGAGCCCCCCAGATATCAGAGCCCCCAGATCAGATATCAGAGCCCCCAGATATCAGAGCCCCCAGATATCAGAGCCCCCCAGATATCAGAGCCCCCCAGATATCAGAGCCCCCCCCGATATCAGAGCCCCCAGATATCAGAGCCCCAGATATCAGAGCCCCCAGATATCAGAGCCCCCCAGATATCAGAGCCCCCCAGATATCAGAGCCCCCAGATATTAGAGTCCCCAGATATCAGAGCCCCCCAGATATCAGAGCCCCCCAGATATCAGAGCCCCCAGATATTAGAGTCCCCAGATATCAGAGCCCCCAGATATCAGAGCCCCCAGATATCAGAGCCCCCAGATATCAGAGCCCCCCCAGATATCAGAGCCCCCAGATATCAGAGCCCCCAGATATCAGAGCCCCCCAGAATGTCATCGCTCCGCTTCCCCTTCTCAGCCTCCGCGCTGCGCTCCTTGCAGTTAGAGGCCGAACAGCAGGAGAGGTGGGAGCTCCGTAGGAGGCTGAGGGGACACAGAGCGTCAGTACTTGCACCAGTCACCCCCAAACCCCAACCCTGCCCCCCAATGCTCTGCACTGACCCCATCTTTCACAGCGCTCTGTTCAGCGGAGACTTTAGCGCTCTGCAAGGCTACGTCAGGGCTGCGGGTTCCGCCAACGCGATCATTCCCACGCGGAGCCACGAACTGCGCTGGAACAGCGAGCAGACTGGTGAGTATGGGGTGTGATTGGGGGGCAGTGTGATTGGGGGCAGCGTGATTGGGGGGCAGTGTGATTGGGGGGCAGTGTGATTGGGGGGCAGTGTGATTGGGGGCAGTGTGACTGGGGGGCAGTGTGATTGGGGGGCAGTGTGATTGGGGGCAGTGTGACTGGGGGGCAGTGTGATTGGGGGCAGTGTGATTGGGGGGCAGTGTGATTGGGGGCAGTGTGACTGGGGGGCAGTGTGATTGGGGGGCAGTGTGATTGGGGGCAGTGTGATTGGGGGGCAGTGTGATTGGGGGCAGTGTGACTGGGGGGCAGTGTGATTGGGGGGGGGCAGTGTGATTGGGGGGCAGGAGAATTGATTAGCTTGGGGGCCCAATGGGGCCCAGTTCAGCTGGCCCAGCGCCCAAGGGGATTCCCCCTAAGATCCTGGAGCTCCACTGCTGCCATTTTGTCCAAATATCCCCATAAACTCCCTCAAGGTTCTTACTCCTGCGCCCTCCCCCTGGCCTGCCCAGCTCTGCTCCAACTACTCTGCTTTATGTTCTTTGGGGGGGATTCGGGGTGCCACTTACATGATATTTACACCTCCCTTCAGCTCCCAACCGGCCAGCAGAGCAATGGCCCAAGGCCAAAGCTAAATATAGAGGCTGCCCCCAAGGCTGGGTATAAACAGAGTCAGAACAGGGGGGCATCCAAATGTGCAAAGAGCTCGGAGCTATATTAGCTAGGGGCAGATATCTCAGGCCGAGGCACTTGGGGCATATTAGCTAGGGGCAGATATCTCAGGCCGGGGCACTTGGGGTATATTAGCTAGGGGCAGATATCTCAGGCCGAGGCACTTGGGGCATATTAGCTAGGGGCAGATATCTCAGGCAGAAGCACTTGGGGCATATTAGCTAGGGGCAGATATCTCAGGCAGAAGCACTTGGGGCATATTAGCTAGGGGCAGATATCTCAGGCCGAGGCACTTGGGGCATATTAGCTAGTGGCAGATATCTCAGTCCCAGGCATTTGGGGCATATTAGCTAGGGGCAGATATCTCAGGCCGAGGCACTTGGGGCATATTAGTAAGGGGCAGATATCTCAGTCCCAGGCACTTGGGGTATATTAGCTAGGGGCAGATATCTCAGGCCGAGGCACTTGGGGTGTATTAGCTAGGGGCAGATAGCTCAGTCCCAGGCACTTGGGGCATATTAGCTAGGGGCAGATATCTCAGGCCGAGGCACTTGGGGCATATTAGCTAGGGGCAGATATCCCTAGGGGGATATTAGGAAGAATCAGACAGGGGACGGACAGACAATGAAAAGGCAGAATTTCCCAGAAGTCATTGCTACTCGGAGGGCAGAGGGGGCCGCCCTGGACTACTGGCTATCCCTCTTGTCAGGAGACACAGTGAGGGTCCAGTTCCTGCTGGGGGACCCCCAGGGCCACATTCACCCCAACTCTGTGTTTGACACAAGTGACGTGGAAGAATGGAAGAATTACCGGTACAACACCAAGGCGCTAAGTACGTGCAAGTCCTGTCTGTGTCGGGGTTATGGGGTAACACTGGGGGGGCAGACACCATTTGCCCCTCAGCTGTAGCACAAACAACTG
This sequence comes from Xenopus tropicalis, assembly GCF_000004195.4. NCBI lineage: Eukaryota > Metazoa > Chordata > Amphibia > Anura > Pipidae > Xenopus > Xenopus tropicalis. Next base: position 570,226 of record NC_030682.2, read on the forward strand.
CCCCCCCAAAAAACAGCTGACAAGTATTTCACAGATGTCCATTCCCACTTTCTGAAATATAGATGAGACCCACACTTAAGAAACATGGGTCTACCTATCTATCTATCTATCTATCAGCCTGTCTGTCTGTCTGTCTAAGAAAGGGAGGTTTCTCCCTGGGATAGATGTTCCTAGGAAGAGAACAGGAGGAGCACAAAGGTTTCTCCCTGGGATAGATGTTCCTAGGAAGAGAACAGGAGGAGCACAAAGGTTTCTCCCTGGGATAGATGTTCCTAGGAAAGAACAAGAGGAGCACAAAGGTTTCTCCCTGGGATAGATGTTCCTAGGAAGAGAAAAAGGAGGAGCACAAAGGTTTCTCCCTGGGATAGATGTTCCTAGGAAGAGAACAGGAGGAGCACAAAGGTTTCTCCCTGGGATAGATGTTCCTAGGAAGAGAACAGGAGGAGAACAAAGGTTTCTCCCTGGGATAGATGTTCCTAGGAGGAGAACAGGAGGAGAACAAAGGTTTCTCCCTGGGATAGATGTTCCTAGGAAGAGAAAAAGGAGGAGCACAAAGGTTTCTCCCTGGGATAGATGTTCCTAGGAAGAGAAAAAGGAGGAGCACAAAGGTTTCTCCCTGGGATAGATGTTCCTAGGAAGAGAAAAAGGAGGAGCACAAAGGTTTCTCCCTGGGATAGATGTTCCTAGGAGGAGGAACAGGAGGAGCACAAAGGTTTCTCCCTGGGATAGATGTTCCTAGGAAGAGAAACAGGAGGAGCACAAAGGTTTCTCCCTGGGATAGATGTTCCTAGGAAGAGAACAGGAGGAGCACAAAGGTTTCTCCCTGGGATAGATGTTCCTAGGAAAGAACAGGAGGAGCACAAAGGTATCTCCCTGGAATAGATGTTCCTAGGAAAGAACAGGAGGAACACAAAGGTATCTCCCTGGGATAGATGTTCCTAGGAAAGAACAGGAGGAGGACAAAGGTTTCTCCCTGGGATAGATGTTCCTAGGAAAGAACAGGAGGAGCACAAAGGTATCTCCCTGGCATAGATGTTCCTAGGAAAGAACAAGAGGAGCACAAAGGTATCTCCCTGGCATAGATGTTCCTAGGAAAGAACAAGAGGAGCACAAAGGTTTCTCCCTGGGATAGATGTTCCTAGGAAAGAACAAGAGGAGCACAAAGGTTTCTCCCTGGGATAGATGTTCCTAGGAAGAGAAAAGGAGGAGCACAAAGGTTTCTCCCTGGGATAGATGTTCCTAGGAGGAGGAACAGGAGGAGCACAAAGGTTTCTCCCTGGGATAGATGTTCCTAGGAAGAGGAACAGGAGGAGCACAAAGGTTTCTCCCTGGGATAGATGTTCCTAGGAAAGAACAAGAGGAGAACAGAAATTTCTCCCTGGGATAGATGTTCCTAGGAAAGAACAAGAGGAGCACAAAGGTTTCTCCCTGGGATAGATGTTCCTAGGAAAGAACAGGAGGAGCGCAAAGGTTTCTCCCTGGGATAGATGTTCCTAGGAAGAGAAAAAGGAGGAGCACAAAGGTTTCTCCCTGGGATAGATGTTCCTAGGAAAGAACAAGAGGAGCACAAAGGTTTCTCCCTGGGATAGATGTTCCTAGGAAGAGAAACAGGAGGAGCACAAAGGTTTCTCCCTGGGATAGATGTTCCTAGGAAAGAACAGGAGGAGCACAAAGGTTTCTCCCTGGGATAGATGTTCCTAGGAGGAGAACAGGAGGAGAACAAAGGTTTCTCCCTGGGATAGATGTTCCTAGGAAGAGAACAGGAGGAGCACAAAGGTTTCTCCCTGGGATAGATGTTCCTAGGAAGAGAACAGGAGGAGAACAAAGGTTTCTCCCTGGGATAGATGTTCCTAGGAGGAGAACAGGAGGAGAACAAAGGTTTCTCCCTGGGATAGATGTTCCTAGGAAGAGAAAAAGGAGGAGCACAAAGGTTTCTCCCTGGGATAGATGTTCCTAGGAAGAGAAAAAGGAGGAGCACAAAGGTTTCTCCCTGGGATAGATGTTCCTAGGAAGAGAAAAAGGAGGAGCACAAAGGTTTCTCCCTGGGATAGATGTTCCTAGGAGGAGGAACAGGAGGAGCACAAAGGTTTCTCCCTGGGATAGATGTTTCCTAGGAAGAGAAACAGGAGGAGCACAAAGGTTTCTCCCTGGGATAGATGTTCCTAGGAAGAGAACAGGAGGAGCACAAAGGTTTCTCCCTGGGATAGATGTTCCTAGGAAAGAACAGGAGGAGCAACAAAAGGTATCTCCTGGAATAGATGTTCCTAGGAAAGAACAGGAGGAACACAAAGGTATCTCCCTGGGATAGATGTTCCTAGGAAAGAACAGGAGGAGGACAAAGGTTTCTCCCTGGGATAGATGGTTCCCTAGGAAAGAACAGGAGGAGCACAAGGTATCTCCCTGGCATAGATGTTTCCTAGGAAAGAACAAGAGGAGCACAAAGGTATCTCCCTGGCATAGATGTTCCTAGGAAAGAACAAGAGGAGCACAAAGGTTTCTCCCTGGGATAGATGTTCCTAGGAAAGAACAAGAGGAGCACAAAGGTTTCTCCCTGGGATAGATGTTCCTAGGAAGAGAAAAGGAGGAGCACAAAGGTTTTCTCCCTGGGATAGATGTTCCTAGGAGGAGGAACAGGAGGAGCACAAAAGGTTTCTCCTGGGATAGATGTTCCTAGGAAGAGGAACAGGAGGAGCACAAAGGTTTCCTCCCTGGGATAGAATGTTCCTAGGAAAGAACAAGAGGAGAACAGAAATTTCTCCCTGGGATAGATGTTCCTAGGAAAGAACAAGAGGAGCACAAAGGTTTCTCCCTGGGATAGATGTTCCTAGGAAAGAACAGGAGGAGCGCAAAGGTTTCTCCCTGGGATAGATGTTCCTAGGAAGAGAAAAAGGAGGAGCACAAAGGTTTCTCCCTGGGATAGATGTTCCTAGGAAAGAACAAGAGGAGCACAAAGGTTTCTCCCTGGGATAGATGTTCCTAGGAAAGAGAAACAGGAGGAGCACAAAGGTTTCTCCTGGGATAGATGTTCCTAGGAAAGAACAGGAGGAGCACAAAGGTTTCTCCCTGGGATAGATGTTCCTAGGAAAGAACAGGAGGAGCACAAAAGGTTTCTCCCTGGATAGATGTTCCTAGGAGGAGGAACAGGAGGAGCAACAAAGGTTTCTCCCTGGGATAGAATGTTCCTAGGAAGAGAAACAGGAGGAGCACAAAGGTATCTCCCTGGGATAGATGTTCCTAGGAAGAGAATAGGAGGAGCCACAAAGGTTTCTCCCTGGATAGATGTTCCTAGGAAGAGAAAAAGGAGGAGCACAAAAGTTTCTCCCTGGGATAGATGTTCCTAGGAAGAGAACAGGAGGAGCACAAAGGTTTCTCCCTGGGATAGATGTTCCTAGGAAGAGAAAAAGGAGGAGCACAAAAGTTTCTCCCTGGGATAGATGTTCCTAGGGAAAGAAACAGGAGGAGCACAAAGGTTTCTCCCCTGGGATAGATGTTCCTAGGAAGAGAACAGGAGGAGCACAAAGGTTTCTCCCCTGGGATAGATGTTCCTAGGAACAGAAAAAGGAGGAGCAACAAAGGTTTCTCCCTGGGATAGATGTTTCCTAGGAAGAGAAAAAGGAGGAGCACAAAAGTTTCTCCCTGGGATAGATGTTTCCTAGGAAGAGAAAAAGGAGGAGCACAAAGGTTTCTCCCTGGGATAGATGTTCCTAGGAAGAGAAAAAAAGAGGAGCACAAAGGTTTTCTCCCTGGGATAGATGTTCCTAGGAAGAGAAAAAGGAGGAGCCACAAAGGTTTCTCCCTGGGATAGATGTTCTTAAGGAAGAAGAAAAAGGAGGAGCACCAAAGGTTTATCCCTGGGATAGATGTTCCTAGGGAAGAGAAAAAGGAGGAGCACAAAGGTTTCTCCCTGGGATAGATGTCCTAGGAAGAGAAAAAGGAGGAGCACAAAGGTTTCTCCCTGGGATAGATGTTCCTAGGAGGAGGAACAGGAGGAGCACAAAAGGTTTCTCCCTGGATAGATGTTCCTAGGCAAGAGAAAAAGGAGGAGCACAAAGGTTTCTCCCTGGGATAGATGTTTCCTAGGAAGAGAAACAGGAGGAGCACAAAGGTTTCTCCCTGGGATAGATGTTCCTAGGAGGAAGAAAAGGAGGAGCACAAAGGTTTCTCCCTGGGATACCGATGTTCCTAGGAAGAGACAGGAGGAGCACAAAGGTTTCTCCCTGGGATAGATGTTCCTAGGAGGAAGAAAAGGAGGAGCACAAAGGTTTCTCCCTGGGATAGATGTTCCTAGGAGGAGGAACAGGAGGAGCACAAAGGTTTCTCCCTGGGATAGATGTTTCCTAGGAGGAAGAAAAGGAGGAGCACAAAGGTTTCCCTGGGATAGATGTTCCTAGGAAGAGAACAGGAGGAGCACAAAGGTATCTCCCTGGGATAGATGTTCCTAGGAAGAGAACAGGAGGAGCACAAAGGTTTCTCCCTGGGATAGATGTTCCTAGGAGGAAGAAAAGGAGGAGCACAAAGGTATCTCCCTGGGATAGATGTTCCTAGGAAGAGAACAGGAGGAGCACAAAGGTATCTCCCTGGGATAGATGTTCCTAGGAAGAGAACAGGAGGAGCACAAAGGTTTCTCCCTGGGATAGATGTTCCTAGGAAGAGAACAGGAGGAGCACAAAGGTATCTCCCAGGGATAGATCTTCCTAGGAAGAGAACAGGAGGAGCACAAAGGTATCTTCCTGGGATAGATGTTCCTAGGAGGAGGAACAGGAGGAGCACAAAGGTTTCTCCCTGGGATAGATGTTCCTAGGAAGAGAAAAAGGAGGAGCACAAAGGTTTCTCCCTAGGATAGATGTTCCTAGGAGGAGGAACAGGAGGAGCACAAAGGTATCTCCCTGGGATAGATGTTCCTAGGAAGAGGAACAGGAGGAGCACAAAGGTTTCTCCCTGGGATAGATGTTCCTAGGAAGAGAAACAGGAGGAGCACAAAGGTGTCTCCCTGGGATAGATGTTCCTAGGAAGAGAAAAAGGAGGAGCACAAAGGTTTCTCCCTGGGATAGATGTTCCTAGGAAGAGAAAAAGGAGGAGCACAAAGGTTTCTCCCTGGGATAGATGTTCCTAGGAAGAGAAAAAGGAGGAGCACAAAGGTTTCTCCCTGGGATAGATGTTCTTAGGAAGAGAAAAAGGAGGAGCACAAAGGTTTATCCCTGGGATAGATGTTCCTAGGAAGAGAAAAAGGAGGAGCACAAAGGTTTCTCCCTGGGATAGATGTTCCTAGGAAGAGAAAAAGCAGGAGCACAAAGGTTTCTCCCTTGGATAGATGTTCCTAGGAAGAGAAAAAGCAGGAGCACAAAGGTTTCTCCCTGGGATAGATGTTCCTAGGAAGAGAAAAAGGAGGAGCACAAAGGTTTCTCCCTGGGATAGATGTTCACAGGAAGAGAAAAAGGAGGAGCACAAAGGTTTCTCCCTGGGATAGATGTTCCTAGGAAGAGAAAAAGGAGGAGCACAAAGGTTTCTTCCTGGGATAGATGTTCCTAGGAAGAGAACAGGAGGAGCACAAAGGTTTCTCCCTGGGATAGATGTTCCTAGGAGGAGGAACAGGAGGAGCACAAAGGTTTCTCCCTGGGATAGATGTTCCTAGGAAGAGAAAAAGGAGGAGCACAAAGGTTTCTCCCTGGGATAGATGTTCCTAGGAAGAGAACAGGAGGAGAACAAAGGTTTCTCCCTGGGATAGATGTTCCTAGGAAGAGAAAAAGGAGGAGCACAAAGGTTTCTCCCTGGGATAGATGTTCCTAGGAAGAGAAAAAGGAGGAGCACAAAGGTTTCTCCCTGGGATAGATGTTCCTAGGAAGAGGAACAGGAGGAGCACAAAGGTTTCTCCCTGGGATAGATGTTCCTAGGAAGAGAAAAAGGAGGAGCAAAAAGGTTTCTCCCTGGGATAGATGTTCCTAGGAGAAGGAACAGGAGGAACACAAAGGTATCTCCCTGCGATAGTTGTTCCTAGGAGAAGGAACAGGAGGAGCACAAAGGTTTCTCCCTGGGATAGATGTTCCTAGGAAGAGGAACAGGAGGAGCACAAAGGTTTCTCCCTGGGATAGATGTTCCTAGGAAGAGAAAAAGGAGCAGCACAAAGGTTTCTCCCTGGGATAGATGTTCCTAGGAAGAGAACAGGAGGAGCACAAAGGTATCTCCCTGGGATAGATGTTCCTAGGAAGAGAAAAAGGAGCAGCACAAAGGTTTCTCCCTGGGATAGATGTTCCTAGGAAGAGAACAGGAGGAGCACAAAGGTTTCTCCCTGGGATAGATGTTCCTAGGAGGAAGAAAAGGAGGAGCACAAAGGTTTCTCCCTGGGATAGATGTTCCTAGGAAGAGAACAGGAGGAGCACAAAGGTTTCTCCCTGGGATAGATGTTCCTAGGAGGAAGAAAAGGAGGAGCACAAAGGTTTCTCCCTGGGATAGATGTTCCTAGGAAGAGAAAAAGGAGCAGCACAAAGGTTTCTCCCTGGGATAGATGTTCCTAGGAGGAAGAAAAGGAGGAGCACAAAGGTATCTCCCTGGGATAGATGTTCCTAGGAGGAAGAACAGGAGGAGCACAAAGGTATCTCCCTGGGATAGATGTTCCTAGGAGGAAGAAAAGGAGGAGCACAAAGGTTTCTCCCTGGGATAGATGTTCTTAGGAAGAGAACAGGAGGAGCACAAAGGTTTCTCCCTGGGATAGATGTTCCTAGGAGGAAGAAAAGGAGGAGCACAAAGGTTTCTCCCTGGGATAGATGTTCCTAGGAGGAGGAACAGGAGGAGCACAAAGGTTTCTCCCTGGGATAGATGTTCCTAGGAGGAAGAAAAGGAGGAGCACAAAGGTTTCTCCCTGGGATAGATGTTCCTAGGAAGAGAACAGGAGGAGCACAAAGGTATCTCCCTGGGATAGATGTTCCTAGGAAGAGAACAGGAGGAGCACAAAGGTTTCTCCCTGGGATAGATGTTCCTAGGAGGAAGAAAAGGAGGAGCACAAAGGTATCTCCCTGGGATAGATGTTCCTAGGAAGAGAACAGGAGGAGCACAAAGGTATCTCCCTGGGATAGATGTTCCTAGGAAGAGAACAGGAGGAGCACAAAGGTTTCTCCCTGGGATAGATGTTCCTAGGAAGAGAACAGGAGGAGCACAAAGGTTTCTCCCTGGGATAGATGTTCCTAGGAAGAGAACAGGAGGAGCACAAAGGTTTCTCCCTGGGATAGATGTTCCTAGGAGGAGGAACAGGAGGAGCACAAAGGTTTCTCCCTGGGATAGATGTTCCTAGGAAGAGAAAAAGAGGAGCACAAAGGTTTCTCCCTAGGATAGATGTTCCTAGGAGGAGGAACAGGAGGAGCACAAAGGTATCTCCCTGGGATAGATGTTCCTAGGAGGAGGAAAAGGAGGAGCACAAAGGTTTCTCCCTGTGATAGATGTTCCTAGGAAGAGAAAAAGGAGGAGCACAAAGGTATCTCCCTGGGATAGATGTTCCTAGGAAGAGAAAAAGGAGGAGCACAAAGGTTTCTCCCTGGGATAGATGTTCCTAGGAAGAGAAAAAGGAGGAGCACAAAGGTATCTCCCTGGGATAGATGTTCCTAGGAAGAGAAAAAGGAGGAGCACAAAGGTTTCTCCCTGTGTGTAGAGAGAGTGTTGTTAGTGTGGCCCGTTGAGTGCAATGGTCACATGTCCATGTCACGGAGAGCGTTGATCATATTTCTTAAAACTGAGACCTAGCCGTGTCTAAACATAGATTCAGCCCATAGGGAGAGAGACTGTCAGACAAACACACAGAAGACCAGACAGCCACATTTACTAGGAGAGAGACAATGACGGGCTTCTAAAGACTCCCCTACTTCTGACAATTACCCCCATACTAAGCTTGGAAAGGGTCTGAGTGTGGTACTAATCCCAGTTAGAGTGTGAGACAGTCCCAGTGATATAGAAGGGGACACCACAGTGTGAGACAGTCCCAGTGACAGCTTCAGGCAGTGAGACTGATATTAGAGTGTGAGACTGTCCCAGTGACAGCTTCAGGCAGTGAGACTGACATTAGAGTGTGAGACAGTCCCAGTGACAGCTTCAGGCAGTGAGACTGATATTAGAGTGTGAGACAGTCCCAGTGATATAGAAGGGGACACCACAGTGTGAGACAGTGCCAGTGACAGCTTCAGGCAGTGAGACTGACATTAGAGTGTGAGACTGTCCTAGTGACAGCTTCAGGCAGTGAGACTGACATTAGAGTGTGAGACAGTCCCAGTGACAGCTTCAGGCAGTGAGACTGACATTAGAGTGTGAGACAGTCCCAGTGACAGCTTCAGGCAGTGAGACTGACATTAGAGTGTGAGACAGTCCCAGTGACAGCTTCAGGCAGTGAGACTGATATTAGAGTGTGAGACAGTCCCAGTGACAGCTTCAGGCAGTGAGACTGACATTAGAGTGTGAGACAGTCCCAGTGACAGCTTCAGGCAGTGAGACTGACATTAGAGTGTGAGACAGTCCCAGTGACAGCTTCAGGCAGTGAGACTGACATTAGAGTGTGAGACAGTCCCAGTGACAGCTTCAGGCAGTGAGACTGATATTAGAGTGTGAGACAGTCCCAGTGACAGCTTCAGGCAGTGAGACTGACATTAGAGTGTGAGACAGTCCCAGTGACAGCTTCAGGCAGTGAGACTGACATTAGAGTGTGAGACTGTCCTAGTGACAGCTTCAGGCAGTGAGACTGACATTAGAGTGTGAGACAGTCCCAGTGACAGCTTCAGGCAGTGAGACTGACATTAGAGTGTGAGACAGTCCCAGTGACAGCTTCAGGCAGTGAGACTGACATTAGAGTGTGAGACAGTCCCAGTGACAGCTTCAGGCAGTGAGACTGATATTAGAGTGTGAGACAGTCCCAGTGACAGCTTCAGGCAGTGAGACTGACATTAGAGTGTGAGACAGTCCCAGTGACAGCTTCAGGCAGTGAGACTGACATTAGAGTGTGAGACAGTCCCAGTGACAGCTTCAGGCAGTGAGACATTACAGATGGGCAGCCAGAGGTTCCCAGGAGTAGTTGTTACTCGGAGGGCAGAGGGGGCCGCCCTGGATTACTGGCTTTCTCTTCTGTCGGGGGACACAGTGAGCCTCCAGTTCCTGCTGGGGGACCCCCAGGGCCACATTCACCCCAACTCTGTGTTTGACACCAGTGACGTAGAGGAGTGGAAGAATTACCGGTACAACCCCACGGCCCTGAGTACGTGAGTGTGGGAAAGGGGCGCCTGGGGCATTAACCCCCTGAGAGACATCCCTTCTCTCTCCATAGGAATCTGGTCGCTGACGTATGAGGAGGAATTTACTTGCCCTTTATTTGTTACTGCGAGCCGGGGATACGCCGACTGCCTCCAGCTACTCCTGCGAGAGGGGGCAAATGTGGATTTTGCCCCTGGGGGTGAGACTGCACTGCACGGCGCATGTGAGAACGCACACACGGAATGTGCCAAGATTCTGCTTCGCTATGGGGCCAACCCCAACGCAGGGTCCCAAGATGGAGCCCACCCGCTGCACTGCTGCAAAACCCCCCAATCCTTCCAGTAAGTCCCATCCTGCAGGGATTAGAGAGCAGAACCAGCACAGTGGGGACTGGGAATAGATAGTGTGTAAGGGCTGAATAGTTAGTGAGTTAGGGTGTGAGTAAGTAACAGAGTACAATAGGGTGTAATCTCATAGTAACATAGTAAGTTGGGTTGAAAAAAGACACATGTCCATCAAGTTCAACCATAATGTATATATATAACCTGCCTGACTGCTAGTGAGTATTGGGAGAAAGAGAAACCGTAGAGTAGGGAAAGGGGGTGAGTAGTACCGGGGGCAGTATGGGAGGGTATATAAGGGGGTGATTAGTACTGGGGGCAGAATGGGAGAGTATATAAGGGTGTGAGTAGTACCGGGGGCAGTATGGGAAGGTATATAAGGGGGTGAGTAGTACTGGGGGCAGAATGGGAGAGTATATAAGGGTGTGAGTAGAACCGGGGGCAGTATGGGAGGGTATATAAGGGGGTGAGTAGTACCGGGGGCAGTATGGGAGGGTATATAAGGGGGTGATTAGTACCGGGGGCAGTATGGGAGGGTATATCAAGGGTGTGAGTAGTACCGGGGGCAGTATGGGAGGGTATATAAGGGTGTGAGTAGTACTGGGGGCAGAATGGGAGGGTATATAAGGGTGTGAGTAGAACCGGGGGCAGTATGGGAGGGTATATAAGGGGTGAGTAGTACCGGGGGCAGTATGGGAGGGTATATAAGGGGGTGATTAGTACCGGGGGCAGTATGGGAGGGTATATAAGGGTGTGACTAGAACCGGGGGCAGTATGGGAGGGTATATAAGGGGGTGAGTAGTACCGGGGGCAGAATGGGAGGGTATATAAGGGGGTGAGTAGAACCGGGGCAGTATGGGAGGGTATATAAGGGGGTGAGTAGTACTCAGGGCAGTATGGGAGGGTATATAAGGGGGTGAGTAGTACTCAGGGCAGTATGGAAGGGTATATAAGGGGGTGAGTAGTACCTGGGGCAGAATGGGAGAGTATATAAGGGTGTGAGTAGAACCGGGGGCAGTATGGGAGGGTATATAAGGGGGTGAGTAGTACCGGGGGCAGAATGGGAGGGTATATAAGGGGGTGATTAGTACCGGGGGCAGTATGGGAGGGTATATAAGGGTGTGACTAGAACCGGGGGCAGTATGGGAGGGTATATAAGGGGTGAGTAAGTACCGGGGGCAGTATGGGAGGGTATATAAGGGTGTGAGTAGTACCGGGGCAGTATGGGAGGGTATATAAGGGTGTGAGTAGTACTGGGGGCAGAATGGGAGGGTATATAAGGGTGTGAGTAGAACCGGGGGCAGTATGGGAGGGTATATAAGGGGGTGAGTAGTACCGGGGGCAGTATGGGAGGGTATATAAGGGGGTGAGTAGTACCGGGGGCAGAATGGGAGGGTATATAAGGGGGTGAGTAGAACCGGGGGCAGTATGGGAGGGTATATAAGGGGGTGAGTAGTACTCAGGGCAGTATGGGAGGGTATATAAGGGGGTGAGTAGTACTCAGGGCAGTATGGAAGGGTATATAAGGGGGTGAGTAGTACCTGGGGCAGAATGGGAGAGTATATAAGGGTGTGAGTAGAACCGGGGGCAGTATGGGAGGGTATATAGGGGGTGATTAGTACCGGGGGCAGTATGGAGGGTATATAGGGTGTGACTAGAACCGGGGGCAGTATGGGAGGGTATATAAGGGGGTGAGTAGTACCGGGGGCAGAATGGGAGGGTATATAAGGGGTGATTAGTACCGGGGCAGTATGGGAGGGTATATAAGGGGGTGAGTAGTACCGGGGGCAGAATGGGAGGGTATATAAGGGGGTGATTAGTACCGGGGGCAGTATGGGAGGGTATATAAGGGTGTGACTAGAACCGGGGGCAGTATGGGAGGGTATATAAGGGGGTGAGTAGTACCGGGGGCAGAATGGGAGGGTATATAAGGGGGTGAGTAGAACCGGGGGCAGTATGGGAGGGTATATAAGGGGGTGAGTAGTACCGGGGGCAGAATGGGAGGGTATATAAGGGGGTGAGTAGAACCGGGGGCAGTATGGGAGGGTATATAAGGGGGTGAGTAGTACTCAGGGCAGTATGGGAGGGTATATAAGGGGGTGAGTAGTACTCAGGGCAGTATGGAAGGGTATATAAGGGGGTGAGTAGTACTCAGGGCAGAATGGGAGGGTATATAAGGGGGTGAGTAGAACCGGGGGCAGTATGGGAGGGTATATAAGGGGGTGAGTAGTACTCGGGGCAGAATGGGAGGGTATATAAGGGTATACAAGTACTGGTCGGAGACTGACCCCCCGTGTCCCCCTTATGGTAGATGTGCCAAGTTGCTTCTGCAATATGGTGCCCATGTGAATTGCCCGACTGAGGATGAGGAAGATACCCCATTACACGTGGCATCCCGCCTGGGATTGTGGGAGCACGTGGACCTGTTTCTGCGCTATGGGGCGAGTGTGAACAAAAGGGACATGAAGGGAGAGACCCCCCTATGTGCGGCATGTAGTGCCCCCCAAAGCTGTGAGGCACTGGAGAGCCACTTCCTGGTGTGCCAACGACTTATCCAAGCCGGGTCCGACATTCATGCCCGTGACCAGGACCAGCAGAACCCCCTGCATCTGGCCTGTAAGTCTGCCAACCCCAGGGTGGTGGAGCTGCTGCTGGCACAGGGGGCACAGGTGAATGCCATGAGTTATAGTGGCAACACCGCCATGCAGAACATCCTGCAGGTCACCGCCTACAGACTCGCCAACCAACCCGAGCTGATTGTGCGGGCACTGCTCAACCACGGCGCCATCCGGGTCTGGCCAGGGGCACTCATCAAGGTAAGGAACGAGGCTGCCGGTTATTGGTGCCACTGATACCCCAACTCTTCTGGTTCTGACTTGGTACAATAATATGTCTGTAAAGATACAAAAAGGTGGGGGGGGGGGGGTGCTCGGAGATCCACAGAGGCCACCAGAAGGCCAGCCCCCCCATAGCCTTTGTGCCCCATGTGGTGCCAGATTTGTGTACAAATGGCTGCCAAAGGCATCAACATTTACATTCTACTTACCTTTTAGTGGTGAATACATGGTTCCCACAGCAGTGGAGCTCTGGACTCACGGAAAACTCCGTAACTGGGCGAGGGGTAGGGACGTTGCCCCCCTGCCATTTATAACTGTGGGGTAGGGATGTTGCCCCCCTGCCATTTATAACTGTGGGGTAGGGATGTTGCCCCCCTGCCATTTATAACTGTGGGGTAGGGATGTTGCCCCCCTGCCATTTATAACTGTGGGGTAGGGTTGTTGCCCCCCTGCCATTTATAACTGTGGGGTAGGGATGTTGCCCCCCTGCCATTTATAACTGTGGGGAAGGGATGTTGCCCCCCCTGCCATTTATAACTGTGGGTAGGGACGTTGCCCCCCTGCCATTATAACTGTGGGGTAGGGATGTTGCCCCCCTGCCATTTATAACTGTGGGGTAGGGTTGTTGCCCCCCTGCCATTTATAACTGTGGGGTAGGGATGTTGCCCCCCTGCCATTTATAACTGTGGGGTAGGGTTGTTGCCCCCCTGCCATTTATAACTGTGGGGTAGGGATGTTGCCCCCTGCCATTTATAACTGTGGGTAGGGATGTTGCCCCCCTGCCATTTATAACTGTGGGGTAGGGTTGTTGCCCCCCTGCCATTTACAACTGTGGGGTAGGGTTGTTGCCCCCCTGCCATTTATAACTGTGGGGTAGGGATGTTGCCCCCCTGCCATTTATAACTGTGGGGAAGGGACGTTGCCCCCCTGCCATTTATAACTGTGGGGAAGGGACGTTGCCCCCCTGCCATTTATAACTGTGGGGAAGGGACGTTGCCCCCCTGCCATTTATAACTGTGGGGAAGGGACGTTACCCCCCTGCCCTTTATAACTGTGGGGTAGGGATGTTGCCCCCCTACCATTTATAACTGTGGGGGTAGGGATGTTGCCCCCCTGCCATTTCAACTCAGTTTGGGGGGGCCCGGGCTCTCTGACCCCCTCTCTCTCTAGGAGACCCTATTGTTTCATTTGTCCCCAAATATCACTCATAGGCAGATGCACCCAGATATACAGACACCCCCTCTCTAACCACTGACCCAAATCTCTAAATGCCCCTGGTTATCTCCTCCTGGATGAACCTGCCCTTACCCTATCCCATTTAGACTACTGCCCCAGAACCTTCTCCCGGTCCCTTCCTTCCAGTCCCCTTCTCCCTGTCCCCTTCTCCCAGCCTCCTTCTCCTGGTCTCCCTCTCCCGGTCCCCTTCACCCAGCTTCCTTCTCCCGGCCTCCTTCTCCTGGACTCCTCCCGGTCTCCCTCTCCGGGTCCCCTTCTCCAAGTCTCCCTCTCCCGGTCTCCTTCTCCAAGTCTCCCTCTCCCAGTCTCCTTCTCCAAGTCTCCCTCTCCCGGTCTCCTTCTCCAAGTCTCCTTCTCCAAGTCTCCTTCTCCCGGTCTCCTTCTCCAAGTCTCCCTCTCCCAGTCTCCTTCTCCAAGTCTCCCTCTCCCGGTCTCCTTCTCCAAGTCTCCTTCTCCAAGTCTCCCTCTCCCGGTCTCCTTCTCCAAGTCTCCTTCTCCAAGTCTCCTTCTCCCGGTCTCCTTCTCCAAGTCTCCCTCTCCCAGTCTCCTTCTCCAAGTCTCCCTCTCCCGGTCTCCTTCTCCAAGTCTCCTTCTCCCGGTCTCCCTCTCCCCTTCTCCAAGTCTCCCTCTCCCAGTCTCCTTCTCCAAGTCTCCCTCTCCCGGTCTCCTTCTCCAAGTCTCCCTCTCCCGGTCTCCTCCAAGTCTCCCTGTCCCGGTCCCCTTCTCCCGGTCTCCTTCTCCAAGTCTCCCTCTCCCAGCCTCCTTCTCCTGGTCTCCCTCTCCCGGTCCCCTTCACCCAGCTTCCTTCTCCCGGCCTCCTTCTCCTGGACTCCTCCCGGTCTCCCTCTCCGGGTCCCCTTCTCCAAGTCTCCCTCTCCCAGTCTCCTTCTCCCGGTCTCCTTCTCCAAGTCTCCCTCTCCCGGTCTCCTTCTCCAAGTCTCCCTCTCCCGGTCTCCTTCTCCAAGTCTCCCTCTCCCAGTCTCCTTCTCCCGGTCTCCCTCTCCCAGTCTCCTTCTCCCGGTCTCCTTCTCCAAGTCTCCCTCTCCCAGTCTCCTTCTCCAAGTCTCCTTCTCCCGGTCTCCTTCTCCAAGTCTCCCTCTCCCAGTCTCCTTCTCCAAGTCTCCCTCTCCCGGTCTCCTTCTCCAAGTCTCCTTCTCCCGGTCTCCTTCTCCCGGTCTCCTTCTCCCGGTCTCCTTCTCCAAGTCTCCTTCTCCAAGTCTCCCTCTCCAAGTCTCCTTCTCCAAGTCTCCCTCTCCCAGTCTCCTTCTCCAAGTCTCCCTCTCCCGGTCTCCTTCTCCAAGTCTCCCTCTCCCGGTCTCCTCCAAGTCTCCCTGTCCCGGTCCCCTTCTCCCGGTCTCCTTCTCCAAGTCTCCCTCTCCCGGTCTCCTCCAAGTCTCCCTGTCCCGGTCTCCTTCTCCCGGCTCCTTCTCCCGGTCTCCTTCTCCAAGTCTCCCTCTCCCGGTCCCCTTCTCCAAGTCTCCCTCTCCCGGTCCCTTCTCCAAGTCCCTCTCCAAGTCTCCCCTCTCCAAGTCCTTCTCCCCTCTTCCGGTCCCCTTCTCCAAGTCTCCCTCTCCCGGTCCCCTTCTCCAAGTCTCCCTCTCCCGGTCCCCTTCTCCAAGTCTCCCTCTCCCGGTCCCCTTCTCCAAGTCCCTCCCCCCTCCAAGTCTCCCTCCCGGTCCCCTTCTCCAAGTCTCCCGGTCCCCTTCTCCAAGTCTCCCTCTCCCAGTCCCCTTCTCCAAGTCTCCCTCTCCCCTTCTCCAAGTCTCCTTCTCCCGGTCCCCTTCTCCAAGTCTCCCGGTCCCCTTCTCCAAGTCTCCCTCTCCCGGTCCCCTTCTCCAAGTCTCCCTCTCCCGGTCCCCTTCTCCAAGTCTCCCTCTCCCTCTCCCCTTCTCCAAGTCTCCTTCTCCCGGTCCCCTTCTCCAAGTCTCCCGGTCCCCTTCTCCAAGTCTCCCTCTCCCGGTCCCCTTCTCCAAGTCTCCCTCTCCCGGTCTCCTTCTCCAAGTCTCCCGGTCCCCTTCTCCAAGTCTCCCTCTCCCGGTCCCCTTCTCCAAGTCTCCCGGTCCCCTTCTCCAAGTCTCCCTCTCCCGGTCCCCTTCTCCAAGTCTCCCTCTCCCGGTCTCCTTCTCCAAGTCTCCCGGTCCCCTTCTCCAAGTCTCCCTCTCCCGGTCCCCTTCTCCAAGTCTCCCTCTCCCCGGTCTCCTTCTCCAAGTCTCCCGGTCCCCTTCTCCAAGTCTCCCTCTCCTGGTCTCCTTCTCCAAGTCTCCCGGTCCCCTTCTCCAAGTCTCCCGGTCCCCTTCTCCAAGTCTCCCTCTCCCGGTCCCCTTCTCCAAGTCTCCCTCTCCCGGTCTCCTTCTCCAAGTCTCCCGGTCTCCTTCTCCAAGTCTCCCTCTCCCTCTCCCCTTCTCCAAGTCTCCCTCTCCCGGTCTCCTTCTCCAAGTCTCCCGGTCCCCTTCTCCAAGTCTCCCTCTCCCCTTCTCCAAGTCTCCCGGTCTCCTTCTCCAAGTCTCCCGGTCCCCTTCTCCAAGTCTCCCTCTCCCCTTCTCCAAGTCTCCCGGTCTCCTTCTCCAAGTCTCCCTCTCCCCTTCTCCAAGTCTCCCTCTCCCCTTCTCCAAGTCTCCCTCTCCCGGTCCCCTTCTCCAAGTCTCCCTCTCCCCTTCTCCAAGTCTCCCGGTCCCCTTCTCCAAGTCTCCCTCTCCCGGTCCCCTTCTCCCGGAACTGTGGGGCGGGGCTGTGGGGTGGAACTGTGGGGCGGAACTGTGGGGTGGAGCTGTGGGGGTGCAATAAGTGTAACAAGGTGCATGTTCCAGGTGCTGCGATACTGCTGCGCGTCCCCCAGAACAGTAGAAGTTCTACTCAACACCTACAGTCACGTTCGGGTCACCGACGAGTGGTCTGAGGCCGTACCCCGAGATGTACAGCAGGTCCGGTACCCCGTGTGTGTGTGTCTGTGTGCCCTGTGTGTGGGGCACTAGGGGTAACTTGGCCCTACGCTAACATTGTATTCATCTGTCTCCCACAGAAGCACCCCGACTTCTTCCAGTCAGTCTTTTCTCTGCGAGAGGCACCCCGATCCCTGCAGCACCTCTGCCGCTGTTGCCTGCGCTCTCACCTGGAGGGGAAACTGCCCCAGCTCCTGCCCCACCTCCCGCTGCCCCCCAAGCTGCTCGGCTTCCTACAGCTGGACTTTGAGGGTGTCTTGTACTGAGTGACTGGGAACTATAGCGGGGTGACCGTTACCCCAATGTTTCTATATATCTGTAACCTTGTTATGGGCTAAGGGGGCCCAGCCTGAAGGCCAGTTAGGGGGGGATTTGGGGTGAGTGCTTATTTGTGCCCTGGGTACCCCTGGAACTATAGCAGGGTGACTGTTACCCCAATGTTTCTATATATCTGTAACCTTGTTATGGGCTAAGGGGGCCCAGCCTGAAGGCCAGTTAGGGGGGGATTTGGGGTGAGTGCTTATTTGTGCCTTGGGTACCCCTGGAACTATAGTGGGGTGACTGTTACCCCAATGTTTCTATATATCTGTAACCTTGTTATGGGCTAAGGGGCCCAGCCTGAAGGCCAGTTAGGGGGGATTTGGGGTGCTTATTTGTGCCCTGGGTACCCCTGGAACTATAGCGGGGTGACTGTTACCCCAATGTTTCTATATATCTGTAACCTTGTTATGGGCTAAGGGGGCCCAGCCTGAAGGCCAGTTAGGGGGGGATTTGGGGTGAGTGCTTATTTGTGCCCTGGGTACCCCTGGAACTATAGCGGGGTGACTGTTACCCCAATGTTTCTATATATCTGTAACCTTGTTATGGGCTAAGGGGGCCCAGCCTGAAGGCCAGTTAGGGGGGGATTTGGGGTGAGTGCTTATTTGTGCCCTGGGTACCCCTGGAACTATAGCAGGGTGACTGTTACCCAATGTTTCTATATATCTGTAACCTTGTTATGGGCTAAGGGGGCCCAGCCTGAAGGCCAGTTAGGGGGGGATTTGGGGTGAGTGCTTATTTGTGCCCTGGGTACCCCTGGAACTATAGCGGGGTGACTGTTACCCCAATGTTTCTATATATCTGTAACCTTGTTATGGGCTAAGGGGGCCCAGCCTGAAGGCCAGTTAGGGGGGGATTTGGGGTGAGTGCTTATTTGTGCCCTGGGTACCCCTGGAACTATAGCGGGGTGACTGTTACCCAAACTGACCCAAGAGAAGGGTCCCGACCCCCCATGATGCTGCCTCCCTAACACCAGATTGCTCCCTGGCTTAAATCATCACTGGGCCCCCACAGGGGCAATAAAGCAGGGTGGGGCTGTTGCATGATACCAGCATATAAAGGGGTTGAAGTCAGGATGCAAATTCATTTATTTTCTGTTTATGCAGACAATGTGGGCACAGCCCCCCTATAAAGGGTAAGTTAAGCTGAAACTAAACATTTCCTATGATGTGTAGAGAAATGCCATTCAGTCTGCAATTTGTCATCATTGGTTGTGGATGAATAAACTCTGCAGTTTGGAACTGAAAATGGTTGCTAGAGCACCACTTACCCTAGCAACCAGGCAGAGGCTTGTAAGACAGTGAGGATAAGTGCTACACATACAAACAACAATCCAGCCCCTAGGGGGCGCCTGAGAGCATTAACATTTCAGTTCAGGGAGAGGCAGAAACCAATAGAAACTAATGGGTGACTGTGGGATTTGAACCCTGAAGGTAAGGTGCTTGGGGTGCAGTGCAAACAGCATGTGATTAGCATGGGGGGTAATTCCTGGGTTCCCCTGGGGCATCTGACAACACCCCTCACCCCGGCACGGAGGTGCCCCCCTTGTGCAAGAGGCAGCTGGAGGCTCGTATGGCCAGGGGCAGCGAGGAGGCCACGTCCCGGTGATAGGCCGGGCTCCTCACGTCGGGGGAGGGCGTCAGGGCAAACTGGGCCACACTGGGCACTTTGAGGAGGTTCATGAGTTCCGTGGCCCTGACACAGATCTGCTCGCTCTCCTCCTCCCCATACGCGGAGATCATGGCCGCGCTCTGCACACACGAGCGCATCTTGGACAGGTACAGAGACACCTTGGGGATGAGGTCCTGGCTACGGGAGGCCAGCTTGGTCAGGGTGGTCATGAGCGTGGTGATGAGGCGCGGAGAGGACTTGGGGGCACCACACGAGCCCCGGGTCTGCGTGATCTCAAACAGCAGGGTCTCCAGAACATCGAAGAAGCGGTTAACCTGCTCCACGGTGCATCTCCGGTCGTACGAGACCGACACAAACTCGCCCACCGCCCACACCACGTGCGTGAAGAGCGGCTCCTTGCTCTCGATGTTGCTCGTGGTGCCCACAAAGTCCAACAGCTCCCGGGACAGTTCCACCACGAGGGCCGGGTGTAGGCGGAACAGGCGGGGAAGCTGCGCGCTCAGGACTCTGTGCACCTCCTCTTTGTACTTAGGCGGATCATAGAGGCGCCCACTGCGCTCAAGCACCGCCAGAACCAGCCGGCCGATCAGTGGCCCATCCGCTACCGTGGCAACTATAGTGAAATACTGGCGGAGCAGGCACGGCACGATCTCTGCGCACTGCGCCACGCGGGGGGAGCCGCTCAGGTCGGCCAGGGCTCGGTGGAGCAAAGAGAGCTGCTCTGGGACGGGACACGTCTCGCTACGCAGGATATACTGAAACACCTCCCGGCACTGCGGGTGTCGGAAAGCCTCGGCGGCGCTGGGCGGGAGCAGAGAATGATCCAAAGCCGCCTTGTCCGAGCCCAAAGGGCAAGAACGTTGCATCTCCAGCGCCGCCGTCACACAGGGCAGGTCCAGCAGGGAATGGAACAAGTCCAGAGCAGACGTGGGGTTAATAAGGGCCGGGAGCAGGGCCACAAACTCTGCCACCAACATGGGGCCGTTCCACGCCAGGAACTTCAGCAGGCCGGGAAAACTGCCCCTAAATGCCCCCCACGTTCTCTGCCAGCACCGCGCTGTTGGCCCGACAGAAGCGCACAAACTGGAAGGCAAAGAGCGGCTTGTGGTACAGCTCGGCCGGCACCTTGGCCAGTAAATGTCTGTACACGGCTTGGGAGCCGGCGCCGGCCACCTCACTGTGGCTGAGGAAGAACTGGGCGAGGGGCAGCAGCGCGGGGGCCAGGGAGGGGTCGGAGCAGAGCCTCCCGGGCAGGTTCTTGAGCAGGGGCAGCGCCCGGTACAGTAGGACACGTCCTGTTTGCAGATAACGTCCAGCAGCGCCACGGGCCTCGGCCAGACACGCCCGTTTGCACCTCCGGGCGTCGCTCCTGCGCAGCGCCTTCCTGTTACTCTGCTCCGCCAGCCGCAGGCAGTACTCCAACGCCTTCTCCCGGAGCCGCTCCGCGGGGGCAACTGGCGGCTGGAGGGCCGAGGAGGCGGATACCATGGAAACCTCCGACCGGTCGTCGCTCGTGCCCCCCCGGAGCCGTGGCGCAGCAGCCAGGGGCGGAGCATGGAGAAGCCCAGTACGTTCAGCCACTGCTCCTCCGAGTAGCGAGCGCCGACGCTCAGCACCGTGAAGAAGTCCATAGCGGGGGTCCCGTCCAACTCCGCCAGGGGGCCGGGCCAGCTTGGCGCGGGGGGAGAAGCTGGGACCCGCCCCCTGGGCATAGCGCAGCCAATCACACAGCTTCTTATTCACCACATTCACCTGCTCCTCTCCAAGCTCCGCCCTCAGCAGCAGGGGTAGGAGGAGCCTCAGGCTGTGCCCTCAGGGGCCCGACCCTCCAGGAACTGCCCAATAGCCAGTAGGTCCCGGGGGAGGGGCACAACTGGCACAATATGGCCGCCCCCACAGCCCGGATTTGGGCGGGGCTACTGTCCGACTCCACCAACCTCTGTAACTTCCCCACAAAGTCGGGATCCAAGTGTCTGGGCCCCCGGCCCCCACTACCAGGTGCAGCCGCCTCAGGCTCTCCAGCACTTCCGCTTCCTGTCCGGCCCGCCCCAACATCGCCCCCGTCCGGCCGCAGAACTTCCGCAGCTCCTCCGGCCCCAACTCCCGGGCCTGGCGCAGCAACCCCCTCCGTGCCCACACTCAGCATGGCGCCCCCGGGACTTCCGCCACTTCCGCTCCCCAACCCACTTCCGCCTATCAGCTGCCCAGCCTACCGGAACTGCCCGCTCAAAGGGGGCGTGGTGAGCTAGTAATGCTGGGAGCCGGGGGTTGGCTGGCAGAGCATCATGGGAAATGTAGTGCAGCTCATCTCTATGTGGGAAACAGATATCCGATACTCAGGGGTAACTGGCAGGGGGGGAACACAAGCTGGGGTAACTGGCAGGGGTGGAACACAAGCTGGGGGTAACTGGCAGGGGTGGAAACACAAGCTGGGGTAACTGGCAGGGGGGGGAACACAAGCTGGGGGTAACTGGCAGGGGGTGGAACACAAGCTGGGGGGTAACTGGCAGGGGGGGAACACAAAGCTGGGGGTAACTGGCCAGGGGTGGAACACAAGCTGGGGTAACTGGTCAGGGGGGGGGAACACAACGCTGGGGGTAACTGGCAGGGGGGGAACACAAGCTGGGGGTAACTGGCAGGGGTGGAACACAAGCTGGGGGTAACTGGCAGGAGTGGAACACAAGCTGGGGTAACTGGCAGGGGTGGAACACAAGCTGGGGTAACTGGCAGGGGGAGAACACAAGCTGGGGGTAACTGGCAGGGGTGGAACAGCAAGCTGGGGTAACTGGCAGGAGTGGAACCACAAGCTGGGGGTAACTGGCAGGGGGAGAACACAAGCTGGGCGGTAACTGGCAGGAGTGGAACACAAGCTGGGGGTAACTGGCAGGAGTGGAAACACAAGCTGGGGTAACTGGCAGGGGTGGAACACAAGCTGGGGTACACTGGCAGGGGGGAGAACACAAGCTGGGGGTAACTGGCAGGGGTGGAACACAAGCTGGGGTAACTGGCAGGAGTGGAACACAAGCTGGGGGTAACTGGCAAGGAGTGGAACACAAGCTGGGGGTAACTGGCAGGGGTGGAACACAAGCTGGGGTAACTGGCAGGGGGGGAACACAAGCTGGGGTAACTGGCAGGGGTGGAACACAAGCTGGGGTAAACTGGCAGGGGTGGAACACAAGCTGGGGTAACTGGCAGGGGTTGGGGGGAACACAAGCTGGGGTAACTGGCAGGGGGGAACACAAGCTGGGGGTAACTGGCAGGGGTGGAACACAAGCTGGGGTAACTGGCAGGAGTGGAACACAAGCTGGGGTAACTGGCAGGAGTGGAACACAAGCTGGGGGTAACTGGCAGGGGTGGAACACAAGCTGGGGTAACTGGCAGGGGGAGAACACAAGCTGGGGGTAACTGGCAGGAGTGGAACACAAAGCTGGGGGTAACTGGCAGGGGGGGAACACAAGCTGGGGTAACTGGCAGGGGGGGAACACAAGCTGGGGGTAACTGGCAGGGGGGGAACACAAGCTGGGGGTAACTGGCAGGGGTGGAACACAAGCTGGGGGTAACTGGCAGGGGGGGAACACAAGCTGGGGGTAACTGGCAGGGGGGGAACACAAGCTGGGGTAACTGGCAGGAGTGGAACACAAGCTGGGGGTAACTGGCAGGGGGGAACACAAGCTGGGGTAACTGGCAGGGGTGGAACACAAGCTGGGGTAACTGGCAGGGGGGGAACACAAGCTGGGTAACTGGCAGGGGGGAACACAAGCTGGGGTAACTGGCAGGAGTGGAACACAAGCTGGGGGTAACTGGCAGGGGGGGAACACAAGCTGGGGTACTGCAGGGGTGGAACACAAGCTGGGGGTAACTGGCAGGGGGGGAACACAAGCTGGGGTAACTGGCAGGGGGGGAACACAAGCTGGGGGTAACTGGGCAGGGGTGGAACACAAGCTGGGGGTAACTGGCAGGGGGGGAACACAAGCTGGGGTAACTGGCAGGGGTGGAACACAAGCTGGGGGTAACTGGCAGGAGTGGAACACAAGCTGGGGGTAACTGGCAGGGGGGGAACACAAGCTGGGGTAACTGGCAGGGTGGAACACAAGCTGGGGTAACTGGCAGGGGGAGAACACAAGCTGGGGGTAACTGGCAGGAGTGGAACACAAGCTGGGGGTAACTGGCAGGAGTGGAACACAAGCTGGGGTAACTGGCAGGGGTGGAACACAAGCTGGGGTAACTGGCAGGGGGAGAAACACAAGCTGGGGGTAACTGGCAGGAGTGGAACACAAGCTGGGGGTAACTGGCAGGGGGGGAACACAAGCTGGGTAACTGGCAGGGGGGGAACACAAGCTGGGGGTAACTGGCAGGGGGGGAACACAAGCTGGGGGTAACTGGCAGGGGTGGAACACAAGCTGGGGGTAACTGGCAGGGGGGGAACACAGCTGGGGGTAACTGGCAGGGGGGGAACAAGCTGGGGTAACTGGCAGGAGTGGAACAAAGCTGGGGTAACTGGCAGGGGGGAACACAAGCTGGGGGTAACTGGCAGGGGGAGTGACACAAGCTGGGGGTAACTGGCAGGGGGGAACACAAGCTGGGGGTAACTGGCAGGGGGGGAACACAAGCTGGGGTAACTGGCAGGGGTGGAACACAAGCTGGGGTAACTGGCAGGGGGAGAACACAAGCTGGGGGTAACTGGCAGGGGTGGAACACAAGCTGGGGGTAACTGGCAGGGGGAACACAAGCTGGGGGTAACTGGCAGGGGGGGAAAACAAGCTGGGGGTAACTGGCAGGGTGGAACACAAGCTGGGGGTAACTGGCAGGGGGGGAAACACAAGCTGGGGGTAACTGGCAGGGGGGGAACACAAGCTGGGGGTAACTGGCAGGGGGGGAACACAAGCTGGGGTAACTGCGGCAGGGGGGGAACACAAGCTGGGGTAACTGGCAGGGTGGAACACAAGCTGGGGTAACTGGCAGGGGGGAACACAAGCTGGGGGTAACTGGCAGGGGGGAACACAAGCTGGGGGTAACTGGCCAGGGGGGGAACACAAGCTGGGGGTAACTGGCAGGGGTGGAACACAAGCTGGGGGGTAACTGGCAGGGGGGGAACACAAGCTGGGGGTAACTGGCAGGGGGGGAACACAAGCTGGGGGTAACTGGCAGGGGTGGAACACAAGCTGGGGTAACTGGCAGGGGGGGAACACAAGCTGGGGGTAACTGCAGGAGTGGAACACAAGCTGGGGGTACTGGCAGGGGGGAACACAAGCTGGGGTAACTGGCAGGGGTGGAACACAAGCTGGGGGTAACTGGCAGGGGGGGAACACAAGCTGGGGTAACTGGCAGGGGGGAACACAAGCTGGGGGTAACTGGCAGGGGGGGAACACAAGCTGGGGGTAACTGGCAGGGGGGAACAAGCTGGGGTAACTGGCAGGGGTGGAACACAAGCTGGGGTAACTGGCAGGAGTGGAACACAAGCTGGGGGTAACTGGCAGGGGTGGAACACAAGCTGGGGGTAACTGGCAGGGGGGGAACACAAGCTGGGGTAACTGGCAAGGGGTGGAACACAAGCTGGGGGTAACTGGCAGGAGTGGAACACAAGCTGGGGTAACTGGCAGGGGGGGAACACAAGCTGGGGGTAACTGGCAGGGGGGGAACACAAGCTGGGGGTAACTGGCAGGGGGGGAACACAAGCTGGGGGTAACTGGCAGGGGTGGAACACAAGCTGGGGGTAACTGGCAGGGGGGAACACAAGCTGGGGGTAACTGGCAGGGGTGGAACACAAGCTGGGGTAACTGGCAGGGGGGGAACACAAGCTGGGGTAACTGGCAGGGGTGGAACACAAGCTGGGGGTAACTGGCAGGGGGGGAACACAAGCTGGGGTAACTGGCAGGGGGGGAACACAAGCTGGGGGTAACTGGCAGGGGTGGAACACAAGCTGGGGGGTAACTGGCAGGGGGGAACACAAGCTGGGGTAACTGGCAGGGGGGGAACACAAGCTGGGGTAACTGGCAGGGGGAACACAAGCTGGGGGTAACTGGCAGGGGGGGAACACAAGCTGGGGGTAACTGGCAGGGGGGAACACAAGCTGGGGGTAACTGGCAGGGGTGGACACAAGCTGGGGGTAACTGGCAGGGGGGGAACACAAGCTGGGGGTAACTGGCAGGGGGGGAACACAAGCTGGGGGTAACTGGCAGGGGTGGAACACAAGCTGGGGTAACTGGCAGGGGGAGAACACAAGCTGGGGGTAACTGGCAGGGGGGAACACAAGCTGGGGGTAACTGGCAGGGGTGGAACACAAGCTGGGGGTAACTGGCAGGGGGAGAACACAAGCTGGGTAACTGGCAGGGGGGGAACACAAGCTGGGGGTAACTGGCAGGGGGAGAACACAAGCTGGGGTAACTGGCAGGGGGGGAACACAAGCTGGGGGTAACTGGCAGGGGTGGAACACAAGCTGGGGGTAACTGGCAGGGGGAGAACACAAGCTGGGGGTAACTGGCAGGGGGGGAACACAAGCTGGGGTAACTGGCAGGGGTGGAACACAAGCTGGGGGTAACTGGCAGGGGTGGAACACAAGCTGGGGTAACTGGCAGGGGTGGAACACAAGCTGGGGTAACTGGCAGGGATGGAACACAAGCTGGGGTAACTGGCAGGGGTGGAACACAAGCTGGGGTAACTGGCAGGGGTGGAAACACAGCTGGGGGTAACTGGCAGGGGTGGAACACAAGCTGGGGGTAACTGGCAGGGGGGAAACACAAGCTGGGGTAACTGGCAGGGGGGAACACAAGCTGGGGGTAACTGGCAGGGGGGAACACAAGCTGGGGGTAACTGGCAGGAGTGGAACACAAGCTGGGGGTAACTGGGCAGGGTGGAACACAAGCTGGGGTAACTGGCAGGGGGGGAACACAAGCTGGGGGTAACTGGCAGGGTGGAACACAAGCTGGGGTAACTGGCAGGAGTGGAACACAAGCTGCTGGGGGTAACTGGCAGGAGTGGAACACAAGCTGGGGTAACTGGCAGGGGGGGACACAAGCTGGGGTAACTGGCAGGGGGGGAACACAAGCTGGGGGTAACTGGCAGGAGTGGAACACAAGCTGGGGTAACTGGCAGGGGTGGAACACAAGCTGGGGTAACTGGCAGGGGGGGAACACAAGCTGGGGTAACTGGCAGGGGGGGAACACAAGCTGGGAGTAACTGGCAGGGGTGGAACACAAGCTGGGGGGTAACTGGCAGGGGGGGAACACAAGCTGGGGTAACTGGCAGGAGTGGAACACAAGCTGGGGTAACTGGCAGGGGTGGAACACAGCTGGGGTAACTGGCAGGGGTGGAACACAAGCTGGGGTAACTGGCAGGAGTGGAACACAAGCTGGGGGTAACTGGCAGGAGTGGAACACAAGCTGGGGGTAACTGGCAGGGGGGGAAACACAAGCTGGGGGTAACTGGCAGGGGGGGAACACAAGCTGGGGGTAACTGGCAGGAGTGGAACACAAGCTGGGGGTAACTGGCAGGAGTGGAACACAAGCTGGGGTAACTGGCAGGGGGGGAACACAAGCTGGGGGTAACTGGCAGGGTGGAACACAAGCTGGGGGTAACTGGCAGGGGTGGAACACAGCTGGGGGTAACTGGCAGGGGGGGAACACAAGCTGGGGGTAACTGGCAGGAGTGGAACACAAGCTGGGGGTAACTGGCAGGGGTGGAACACAAGCTGGGGTAACTGGCAGGGGGGGAAACACAAGCTGGGGTAACTGGCAGGGGTGGAACACAAGCTGGGGTAACTGGCAGGGGGGGAACACAAGCTGGGGGGGTAACTGGCAGGAGTGGAACACAAGCTGGGGTAACTGGCAGGGGGGGAACACAAGCTGGGGGTAACTGGCAGGGGTGGAACACAAGCTGGGGTAACTGGCAGGGGGGGAACACAAGCTGGGGGTAACTGGCAGGAGTGGAACACAAGCGCTGGGGGTAACTGGCAGGGGTGGAACACAAGCTGGGGTAACTGGCAGGGGTGGAACACAAGCTGGGGTAACTGGCAGGAGTGGAACACAAGCTGGGGTAACTGGCAGGGGTGGAACACAAGCTGGGGTAACTGGCAGGGGGGGAACACAAGCTGGGGTAACTGGCAGGGGGGGAACACAAGCTGGGGTAACTGGCAGGGGGGAACACAAGCTGGGGTAACTGGCAGGGGGGAAACACAAGCTGGGGTAACTGGCAGGGGGGGAACACCAAGCTGGGGTAACTGGCAGGAGTGGAACACAAGCTGGGTAACTGGCAGGGGTGGAACACAAGCTGGGGTAACTGGCAGGGGGGAACACAAGCTGGGGGTAACTGGCAGGGGGGGAACACAAGCTGGGGGTAACTGGCAGGGGGGGAACACAAGCTGGGGTAACTGGCAGGGGTGGAACACAAGCTGGGGTAAGTAACTGGCAGGGGGACACAAAGCTGGGGTAACTGGCAGGGGGGGAACAAAGCTGGGGGTAACTGGCAGGGGTGGAAACAAGCTGGGGGTAACTGGCAGGGGGGAACACAAGCTGGGGTAACTGCAGGGGGGGAACACAAGCTGGGGGTAACTGGGCAGGGGTGGAACACAAGCTGGGGGTAACTGGCAGGGGGAAACACAAGCTGGGGGTAACTGGCAGGTAGCGGTGAACCAAGCTGGGGGTAACTGGCAGGGGGGGAACACACAGCTGGGGGTACTGGCAGGGGGGAACACAAGCTGGGGGTAACTGGCAGGGGGGAACACAAGCTGGGGGTAACTGGCAGGGGGGGAACACAAGCGGGGTAACTGGCAGGGGGGGAACACAAGCTGGGGTAACTGGCAGGGGGGGAACACAAGCTGGGGTAACTGGCAGGGGGGAACACAAGCTGGGGGTAACTGGCAGGTGGAAACACAGCTGGGGGTAACTGGCAGGGGGGGAACACAAGCTGGGGTAACTGGCAGGGGGGACACAAGCTGGGGTACTGGCAGGGGTGGAACACAAGCTGGGGGTAACTGGCAGGGTGGAACACAAAGCTGGGGGTAACTGCAGGGGGGGAACACACAGCTGGGGTACTGGCAGGGGGGGAACACAAGCTGGGGGTAACTGGCAGGGGGGGAACACAAGCTGGGGTAACTGGCAGGGGTGGAACAACAAGCTGGGGTAACTGGCAGGGGGGGAAACAAAGCTGGGGGGGGTAACTGGCAGGGGGTGGAACAGGACAGCTGGGGTAACTGGCAGGGGGGGAACAACAAAGCTGGGGGTAACTGGCAGGGGTGGAACACAAGCTGGGGGTAACTGGCCCGGGGGGGGAACAAGCTGGGGGTAACGTGGCAGGGGGGGAACAAAGCTGGGGGTAACTGGCAGGGGTGGAAACACAGCTGGGGGGTAACTGGCAGGGGGGGAACACAGAGCTGGGGTACTGGCAGGGTGGGGGTATGGCAGGGGGGGAAACATGGGAGTATTAAAAAAAAACAAAGCTGGGGGTAACTGGCAGGGGGGAACACACTGGCTGGTACCACTGGGGCAGGGGGGAACACAAGCTGGGGGGTAAACTGGCAGGGGTGGAACACAAGCTGGGGTTACTGGAAGGGGGGAATACAGCTGGGGGTGAACTGGCAGGGGGGGAACACAAAGCTGGGGGTAACCTGGCAGGGGGGAACACAAGCTGGGGGTAACTGGCAGGGTGGATACACAAGCTTGGGGGGTAACTGGCAGGGGGGAACACAAGCTGGGGGGTAACGCAAATGGGACTGAGGGGGGAACACAAGCTGGGGTTAACTGGCAGTGGGTGGAAAA